>NW_020897994.1:9133-107931 GCF_003984885.1 Neopelma chrysocephalum | reverse complement strand
CATGGCGTGTTCAGGGCCACCGGCCAGGCGCGGAGCTCCGTGCGCACGAGTTTCTCTGATACTCAAGCTATATTTCTCCTACTTGATTCATGTTCTACTTCCCACTACTTCACATTAGCTCCCTCTGCCCCTGCTATCAAACGAAGGAGATCTGATTCCTACCTGTACTAACTGCTTACTAACTGCTGTGAATGGAGCAGTAAGAGACAAATAACCCCCCACCTCGGAAGGTCACCTCTGTGATCTCCATGCTGTTAAGCCATTCCTTGGACACTCACTGCTGTCCATTGCCAGAAGCAGGACCTCTGCTGTAACTTCAGAAAGCTATTTTCCTCTTCTAGGAGACACTGCTGGATCACTACTGAAATAAGTCAGCACTCCTGGAGGAATATGATATTTTTAAATAGGCAGTGCATTAACTCTCAAGCTCTTGTGTAAGAAAGGTTTGTAAAAACAGTTTCAGGCACAGCCAAAACTGTTCAGTGCCATGTGCCTCTCAGCAGCCGATATACAAGCTCACAATGCAGCATCAAACAATGCTGCTGCTGAGGCATGTAAAGAATGCATGTTAAGTAAGGTCACAAGGTTCTGACCTAGATTTCAGTCAGCAGGAGTCTTCATCAGAAAATAAATTTGGATGGACTCCAGTGCCCTTGACAAAAAGGCTACAGGCCTGCATGAATAAGGAAAAAAAGAAGGTGCAACCTTGCCTTTGCTCCACTTTATGCCCAGCAGCATGGGCAATGTGTTTGTTTGTCTGCAGTGCTCTCTGTGATCGAGCATTCAGAAAAAGGGACCTCCTATGTCAAGCAGACTGCTGCTTTGAGCACAGAAAATAACTATCTGGCTCATGACTACTGAAACAAAGTATTTGTTAAAAAAAGACATTAAATTTTAATAGAAAAGTTCGGAAAAGTTGGTTGGGAAATCAATGCAAAAATACTTACACAAAAAACATTTATGCACAAAGTAGACTTTCCTACCAGAACCCTTTTATGTCTCCCTCTAATTCCGGAAGCAGAGATATGACCTATCTGGTCACCATCATCATTAGGGTAGGTTGACAAAGATGCAATTTTTTTAGAGCGGTTTTATTAACTTGGCAAATGGAAATTAAATTAACTGCAAATTTTCACAAATGCAGTTACTCTAGCGACTCCAGAGCATAAAGGAGAAACTAGATGCATTAAATATAAATAAGTACATGAAGAGCATAACTGTCCGTCCCTGTATCAAAGCGAATGAGCAAATAATATCAGTTCTTCTACATAGAAAATAACTATTTTCCATAAATCTTAGATGTCCTTAGGAAAAAATAAACTCTTTTTTTCTGCTATACAAAGGAGGAGAATTTACTAAAGGAAACAATGACAAGACTACATATGAAAATATATTGTAAACTGTTATCTGCAATTCTCCAGTGCAATGATAAATCAGGTTATGTAATCTCAGGCAACAATTCAGATCTATTACAACTATCGTCCATATTTATCCAAATACTTCTAATCTTAAATCATCACAACTATTACTTGTCTACTGCAAGTTACAGTGAAATTCGAATATTAAATAGCATTCATAAAACAAAGTTACAATTCACCAACTGAAAATGGTACAACAATGAAATGATCTAATCTTATTTTAAAGGGCTTTTGACAATGGCTGCAATAGCTCATTGTAACTATCCTACTTGCACTACAGTATCTTCACAGAGAAGACCTCATTTCTTTTAATTTCTCATTTATTAAAAACAGTGAACAGAAAACTTCCCTATCTTAAAATTTACTAGTGGTGGGTTTTGCTGCGTAAGTTTTACAGGAATTTTCATTAGTACAAATGTAACTAAAGCAACAAAGATGGTTAATGTCCAAAATATATCTGGAATACCAATGGATGGCCAGTACTGCTAATGAACAGAAGCCAAACTTTAAATTATCTACTTCATAGGAACATACAGAATCAAATCTACTTTTTATTTCCATCTTGACACAGGCAGACTCTCTTCACACTGACAAGAATTCGCTTAAAAACCAAAAAGCATTTGCAGGAACAAAAGCCCTTGTGTACATGGACCAATGAGGGAATAGATCGTTTGCAGTGCATCCTACCATGTGAAGGAGACCTTGTAATGGGTTTGCAGGCAGAGAGCATGCTGAGATGGTAATGTGTTTGAAGGGAAGATTTGATAGAAATAGAGGCCAAACCAGGATTTGAAATCATGTTTTTAAAACTGACATACAAAACCAGCTGAGAACTTTAAATAGCAAGAAGAACCATGACAAAAAGATGAAGATGTCTGCTCCCCGCTGGATTAACTGTAAGGGTTGCCAGTGTGGTGGCCTTGTACTTTAGGTTCCTCTTTTTCCTTGGTAGTTAGGCAAGACTTTTTTTCACAGATATCATACCAAGTAGAAACTTTCTCCCTAAATTAACCAATTTAATAAATTATATCTTTGCTTCAGGGTTCTAGCAATTATGTGACATATAACCCCAACTTCAGCAGAGTTCAAATCTTCTCTATGCACACTAGTGAGACACCTGTCCTAATGAAAATCAAATAAAATGAGACGGTGGGGGCTGGGGAGAGGATAGGTTTCTAATGATCTGATTTGATAAGCAACTGAATATGCTTAAAGGAGGCATGTGTTCATTTTCTATTATAACTACACAATTCTTATGTCATCTTGGCCAAGTCACTTAATCCAGCATGTTTGCCAGCTCAGAGGAAAGGACAACTTCCTATTTCATAGAAGACAGCAATGGCAGTTAAATTCAAACTACTATCGTTCTGAGGTAATGCAGTGGTAAGGGCAACATCAGCTTCTAATCACAGTTCTGATACCACGAAGATGGCACATCTGTTCCTTACCACCATGTAGCTCAGCCCCTGGAGAGTCCTTCCTCGTGAGACAGATCCAGGTAACACAGTCTCTTTTCTTACAAAGCAGTAAGTGAGCACCTAAGTCCAATGCTGCATAGGAAACTACTTTGTCCTGAGGGTAATTTTAAAAACAATTAAAAAAATTATATATGAAAATTCTAATTTATCTGAGCAAATCTTTTTTGACTTGAGGGAGAAAAGAATGAAATCTGAAAATCTGTGTAAAAAATAGGGATTTCTCCTTGGATATCCTTTGAAATATATTCTTTCCACATGCATTAAATTCTTCTTCAGGTGCAACTAGTCATTCAAAGACACTCAGACTGTTTAGAGCATTTTGTTTTGTAAAAAAGATGACTTCAGATATTAAATCTGTATAGAGCAGTTCTAAACTGGCAGTACTCATTAAAAAATCAGTTAAATTAATTTAAAAATAATTTTCTTTCTATATTTTTTCATTGTAAATATGTAATTTTAATTGTATTTTTCTTCTGATATGGTATACAAATATATTTAATGGAATTTGTTTTGCAGCAGTTCACGTTACCTATATTAAACAGAAAAACAGTTCCTGAAATTTATATCATTAAATGGAGAAGAAACAAGGTCTGTGAACATCTTGGGACAAAATTCAGTCCACTGAAAAACATTTTAAAAGCTCTTTGTGGTTCTCCTCATAAAGCTTCTGCCTCTGGTCCAGAAGGCTCCTGCTGCAGATGTCGCCAAGTGAGATTCATGATGCATGCACAGAAAGATACATGACTATATAAAGGGTTATATTTTACAGCATCTGCACAAGAAGATTTTAACATAGAGTGTAACCTTTTGGCAGTGGTGCAGTAAAATCTACATTCACCATCCAACTATTGGTAAGATTTATCTCGCATAATGTTATGACAAGGTGTTTATGTTACAAGTTGGGGTAGCCCCTAAACTGCCTGGAATTGCAAAAAGCCCAGGACTACCTGAAAAAAAAAAGTGATTCATGTCACTTACTTTGCTTGCCTGGTTTTGCCTGATGGTGTTTTAGAGGTGCCTGTGTCCATTGGCTGCAAAGTGAATCAGTGACTACTGTTATTAGTGTAGGTAGCAACATGAATTAGGACAGTTCCAGGCTCGCATCTATATATTGGATGTCCCAAAGTATATTAAAAAAACTTAACACATAGCTTTCCCAACGTCACATATTCATGTCCCCCCTTGTTTCAACAACTGCCATTTTGACACACTATCAGTCATAAAAAGTACTTATGAAAAGGTAATTGACTTGGTATGATAGTTTCATCATATTCCTTGCTTAATGCTCCTTTTGAAGACTGTCTCCTCTGTATTATTTACTTTGCCATAGAATTAATTTTTTTTTAATGTTCAAGAAAATCCACTGCTGACCTTTCACCTTTCCATCATTTTTCTCTCATTCTGAGAGTTTTACCTCTGTCCCTGATAAGCCTGTGAGCCCAGCTTCAGTCTTCTACTCACTTTCAAACAAATACCTCTTTATATGTGTATGAAGCTTGGTGAAATGTCTCCCAGCTACCCATTTAGCAAGCTAATCCATTCTTCTTTTTTAAATTTTCACTTATAAGTGTCCTTTACCATAAAATAACTCCTTACTTTTTTTTCTGTTTTCCACTATCCCTCTGATTTTATACAGAATTTAATTCTATGTTATATATAAGTGTCAGGGGCAGGAAACATCTCTTTGAACTCTGTACTGAACCAAGTCAATGGATTATTGCTTCTAGGTGTTATATAGTAAAAAACCAGAGAATAGAAACACCTATTTGAAAAATTAGCATTCTGTCCTGACTCTCACGTCCTTCTTTGCAAATGGAAAGCATGCTGTTCTTTTTCTAAATTTGCCTAGCGTTCCCACTTTAGTACAATTTACCACTGGAGAGTTTTATGAATTGTTTTTGATAGGTACATAAATTTACTACATTACACATTGAAAAAAACGGTGTCCAGTTTTGTCAAATATAATTGAATAAAAGCATCCTAATTTTGGTTCTTGCACTGGTGTCTCAGCAGAATGTTCTTCTTGTTCCCTGTTAGAACAATAAATATAGAACAAGGATTTTAATGGTATTCTCTTTTAGAGCAAACTGATCGCGTGAAGTAATTGCTTTTGGTGCTCACAATATCTGTAGCTAGATGAATTTACAAGGAAAGCACTTTAGCCTTAGAACAAAATTATGAATATGTATCAGGCTCCCGCATTACATTTATTGTCTTCGGTACACAAAAATCAACTTTGGCATTACAAGAAGAGAGAATAACCAACAAACTATCTCCTGAAGTAGAAAACTATTATTTAAAGTGACAGTTTCACCCCTCTTTTCCTCTAAATAAAGGACAAATGTCTAAAACAATCGTCTATCCTTTTTCACCTCTCTCTGAAGCCTGTTCACAAGGAGACTGCCATTAGACATAGCACTGCTGATCAACATTTTTAAATAAGACTTCTGATGACAGCTATTAATGCAGCATCAATAGGAGACTTACAATACTAACCATGCATTAAGGAGCTACTACTTTCTAGCTGTCTGGAATTTCTCTAATACAATCAAGGGAACTGGCAGAAGTCCTAATTCACCATCACATACAAACTGGAAGAATTTCCATTCATCTAAAGCAGCAAGGAATAAGGTTTTCTTGATGCTGATCAGGAAAAAAAATACTCTTTAAAAGCAAATTAATCTTCAGATTAATAAATGGTTTAAGATCATACATTCAGATATAAGATTACCAAAACCTAAATAACTGGGTAAATGTACAGCAACTGATAAACATTCAGATGAAAAAAATATAACTGGAAGGACTGCAAACCGATAAACTAAGTATGATGGGCTCTCACTGTGGATATCACTTACAGTCTGACAGAGCAAGTCTTTTGTACATTAGTTAAAAGCCATGACATAAATTTTATTCCCCCAGAATATTCTTAACATGGAATATATGATTTAGGAATCATTTCAATACATAATGCCTCTACTTCCAGATGATATCACTTTTTGGCGCTGCTCTAGTATAGTAAAACAGATTCAGAAGGCTGATATAAAATGCTTATAACCAAAGGGAAGAAAACAAAGAACAGGAAAAAGCAGGGAGAGATTAAAAGAGTCCCATGTACATTTTAGAAAAAAACACAATGGCAACTAATGCAAAACTGAGAAATATACAACCACAGAATAGACATCCTAAGCTATATCAAAGCTATGTTTTTATGCAGTGTACTCAGAAAGAGTACTATATTCAAACTGTGTGCCAAAAAATACCAAGCATAATGAGGCAGCCAGCTCTTGTCAAAGTCTATTCCTAAAAAAAACATACCATCTTTGTCCTATTCTAAAAATTATTATTTTCTCTGTGGGTTTTTTCTTTATTTTGCTTTGAATTTTCCAAAGTTTAGGAAAGGTTTGTTTCCACATGTAAGACCTGTTTGTGTTCATACCTGGAAGCAGAGCCTAATGAGGACAATTAAAATATTTATGTTTTCACATGCATCTAAATACCTCTCATAAAATCCTGTTTGAGTTTTGTTTTAATTTGAAAAGCAAAGAGATTGTTGCTGAGAAATTAATCCTTGCTTTCAATCCTTATTTTGGCCCCTCAAACAGAAACAGATTCAGAAAGGTTAATTTTTACTTTAATTGCTATAAAGAGGCTGCCCTGTCCGAGACTAGTTAGACAACAGCTTTTTCACAGAGTTTACTGTCCAGCCATTGAAATGTTCATGTCAATGTCAAGTTGAAATACCATCATACTCATGTCAAGTTAATGCAAGAGTGTTCAGGCTGGAGCTAAGTCTCACTTTTCTCTCTTTTACAAGCTGTTTGTGAGCCAGCTTCACATTTGATATAAGCCAAAATTGTTGGGAAACAAAACACGTGATGGTTTTGCTGCAGTATAAGGAAAAGCACTGTGAGCAACCATTTCTAATTCCTGTTGATAGCAGGAAAATCTGTGGAGAAGGATCTTTCAGATCTTTCATAGCCATTGTTAGTCACATAACAGCATATATTCTCTTCTCTTTATCAACCACTGAGGATAACAGATCTTGTCAGATTTTAAGTCATCTTTGTCACCATCATGCTCCCTCCTTTCTAGCTTGAACGGGGACAAAGAGAACCTGGCATTTTATAGGATGACAGTCTTTCCCTCTCAGGAAGGGGGTACCTCACAGTTGACAATCCAGAACAGTAGATGCAATCTCTCATTCACTGAGCTGCAATGGCATGATGCCACTGGGTCCACTGTGTAGGAAATGCAGCTGTTGATTCAGTACTGCCTTTGGAGGCTTAGGCTTCTGGGTACAGGACTGGAAGATGAGTGTGCTTTGGAGAATTCTAGAAATCCTAATTTACCAGGCATGACATCACTGCAAGACCATCACTTCCAGGTGCTCGTATTTGCAGACACTGCAGCATTTTTGAATTCATAGCAGCCAACCCATGCCATCTTGTGAAATCAGTCTAAAGAATGATAAATTGCCTTCATTGGTACTGAGCTGCATCCAGGAGGGAGCAGACTGTACAGGAAACTATGGCTTTAAAAATAAATATCCATCCGAGGCACATATTCAGGATGATGTCAACTGCGAGATACTACATTATCTGGAGAATGTCTGAGAGAGACAGCAGGAGCCGAACAGCTACTGCTTTTCACCCATGAGCTAAATTCTTCATGCTAAAGAGTTATGTGGATTGTGGGCTGGATGTAGGTGTGGCAGTAGGAATGATGCTATGACTTGTTCCTTCTATATGTTGTACAAGATAAACAGAAAACTGGCTACAACTTTTTAAACTGATTGACATCAGAAAGTTGTAGTGTTTCAATGAGACTCCTTTGAAAATGCAATATATTCTTCGCATCATCAAACCCAAAAACCTGTATTTTGAACAATTTTTAAAGAAAGAAAACCACAAAACAAAGAGGATGAAAGTTCCCTTTTTCATAAGTAATCAAGAATCTATTACACCAGTGCTCAGCAACGCCTACAGAGAGAGAAAACATCCTGTTACTAGGCATCTTTGGTACTTATTACACAAAGAGGAGAGGGAATCTTTCTCAGTCTCCTTCATCTCAAAATTTGCAAACGTCTGTTTACAAGGACTGTGATGCCCAGAAGCTAAGTAGTCAGAATGGAGAGGCTAACAACCCATGTTTTGGATGGGATGCTTAGACCTGTCATCAACACTGAGGCATATCTGAAGAGATCAGGAGAAAATATTTGTGTAAGTCACATGCTGTGGACAAAGAACAGGGCAATAAACGCATATCTTTCTAACATATTTGCCATTACAATATAAGGAATTTCATCCACACTGGAAGTAAATCATCCCTGCAATGCTTAGATGGATGTGGATTGAGCTGTAAAACTATTTTTTACATTATACATTTTAAAAATTGAAATGGCTTTCTTAAATGAAGAAGGTTTACTCTTTCAATCTGAACTAAAAGTTCAAGACGAGAAACTACTCTACTATGGTGAAACAGGTTAAATGGAGAATTAATCTTCTTTTCTTTTTCTTTAGAGAAAGTCTTTTCTGGTGTAAAAAAACCCCAACAAACCAACCAAACAAAAAAACCCCAAAAAACCCCAAACGCAAGAGAAATCTCTGTGCAATAAAAAAGGGCAGAAAAAACAACTTATATGCAATTTGCACAATAAAGACTTGCTTTACTAAACTGACTAAATAAAGCAATCAGTTTAAAGAAAACTTTATTACCAATTACACAGATAATTTTCACCCCCAGAGGATTCATTTGTCCCAAACTGTATTACATTCCTTTCATCAGTCAACACCACTCTTCAGTAGAGAGAAGTTTTCACATGTTCAAGATATATATACAACTGTATTCTTCTGAAAATGTGTCAGGTATTTCTAAGTTTACAGTTTATATATTGTGACAATATTTTCTTTTCACATAGCTAGCTAATTTCCATTCGTTCTTAAAGTGTAGCTATGAAGTTTAATTTTATCAGAAATGTATGTCTAGATAAAAAATACAGTAAATGTACACATTGACACAAATAGCTTTCCTTTGGGCATTAGCATGTATTCTGAGCATCAGAAGAAGTAACAGATGCTCCACTGTCAAACAACACAACTGGAAGCACCCACAGTGTTATACTATGGGATGATACCCAGTTCAGACTTCCAGATCACTCGTTCATATAAGTCTCTGTGGATAAATGACAGTGTAGAGTTGGTGGTCTACCAGCAGAAGAACTCACTCTAATATGATTTAAGAGAAGAGTGTCTATTTCGCAGGAATCTGACTCTCTAAGGAGCTATGATTCACTTAGATTGCTGTGTACATCGTATGCTCTACTGGAAGTAATGAGGAAAGAAGAAACATACTGTGGTCATGACACTACATGTACCAACTGTGACCTGTATGTCCTTTAGTTTAAAGTTCAGATTTCAGGTGAACTCTGAATGTCAGATTACTGCGTGAATTTATGATCATCATTCCTTTTTTTCCATGAATCCTACTTCCCTGAGGACCTCATAAAAATATTTGCCCTGTCTCAACCGTTCATTTTGTTCCTCAAAGATCCATTGAAAAGGTATCAGTATCTCAGCTGCAGTCCAATGTCAGCCAAAGTAAAATAGTTCTGCTGAGCTGCAACTCACTGCACTGAGATGAACAAAAGCTTCCTTCCTGAAGAATAGCAAAGGCTCTACTTCTGACAAAGGCTTGCTTTCTTTCCTAGCTCTTTAGGATTCAGCATCATGACTTCAGGGATAGCTGTAGACATGCAGAGGTTATGTGGAGATTTCTGAGATCTAAGATTCAGTTTCCATTATATATACGTGATATCTGGCAATGATACTTTTATTTTCAGGTACAGATATCACCCTGCTGAGATAAACCTTTCTGGAGACAGCCATCTCTAGAACTGGCATGTTGTTGAGGAGTTGTGTTCATCAAGTACACTGTTACTTTCCTTAAAGATTAATAAATTAATTTCAGGTATTATACAGATGCAATTTTAAATATGGGTTTACAAATTACTATAATTTGATCTGGCCTCCACAAACACTGGGGGTCCATTTCTGATAAATGCTAGTGCTGAAATTCGAGCCAAAATCTAAGCAAAGTTTAAATGTCTTACAAGCTCCTTCCTTGATTTCTCTGTAGTAAAAATAGTTGGATGAATATCCTATGATTTTCAAGACCATTAAGTGCTACTGTTAGGAAGGATTTCTTTGCTTCAGTTTAAACACTGGGGATATCCCTTACTGTAACATTGATTCATGCACATCTACTTATTCTTTATTCAGCACCTTAAGTAATGGGAAAAAAAAATAATGTGAAAAACTTGATCATTTTAAACTTGTGTCAAGAGGCTAAACTATACTAGCTGCAATTTTAATCATTGAATATACTCACTTTTGTCTGACTTTACAGGTGCATGAAGTATAGGGCCTATTTGAAAGAAAAAGGTCATAAAAATGGATCATAATAAATGGAATGTTGTCCAAATGTAGCAAGAAGGTTCATGTTTTCACAGAATTATTTGGTGGAAACAATATTGAACACTCATACTAGAAAAGAAATACACAATGCAGAATAGAGCTCTAGTGTAAAGATTAACGTGGTGCAAATAAAAGATTATTGCTTGAGTTACACAAATGTGTCTTAGCCTTGTCTCATAAATAGCCACACATTTACTCTATATAACAACCAATTTTCATTCCCATTGTAACCATTTCAAAGTTAAAAAATGCAGTTCAAAATTTACAGCACAAAAGACAGAGGAGTTATTCTTCAAAACCATTAACGTGGAATCAGACTTAAAGCAGTTCCCATTTAGCACATATTGTTTTTTCCCCACTGAGTTTATAGCACTATGTCAATTCATTTCTTAAGTGCACACGATCTGTTGAAGTGCCCTGCAAGTACTTCCATCACATTAAAAAAAATGCCAAGGAAAGCATTTATGTATGTAACTGAAGTCTCTCATATTTTACTTCTTTTCTTGTATCTGAACCAGTACCAGGAGAAAACATTATCTATTCCTTATCTTATGAGAAGGCCAGCAAAGTGTGATTACATCTGGAGGATCACTAGTAACAACTCAGACACTGAACCTCTGGAGACAGGATGTGCATGTAGCTGTAGCTGAAGTGGTGAGATTATAATGGGCAGGGCAGCTCTGCCTTACAGCGTTACACCACCCACAGCTCACACAGCCCCGGGGTGGCACAGGTACGTACAAGCTCTGTAGCTTTAACTGCGGTAGCAGTGCAAAGCAAGTTTTGCTTTCAAGTGAAGTAAAGAGAGCTTCTGTTAGTTCCCTGTGATATCCTAGCTCTCAATAAACAGTAAGGTATTTTCTGAGAAGTTTAAAGTATTTAAATTCTTGCTCACTGGGCTTTGTGCTAGGAATACTGCTACAATACCAAATGCATTAAACAATTTGTCATGCTCACATAAAAGGCTGGACACTATATTTACCATCCTATTATTGAGTTTTCAGCTTGAAAATTACAGGACTTGTATAGGTACAGTCATACTGTTTTGAAAAAGGAAATGTAGTTTAAAATACCCTAGGCAAGTTACTGCTATGAGGTAGTAGAGATAAAAAATAACAAACAAATAAACCCTTTAAACCATACCAAACATGAAAGGAAACAAAATGTTAAACTGTCATTGGATGACTGCTTTTAAAGTTCACTGTCTTAATTAAACCCTATGAATTTAATGACAATAATTGGCAAAACAGAACTTTACTTTCAAGATTTATGGTTACATTCTACAAAAAAAGCATAATCTAACCATGTCATATCTAATATGTATGCAGCAAAGGTTGACAAAAACATGTAAAATGGTTTTCTCCATCTCCAAATTACTGAGTTACCTAAAATGTTCTGTTTGTAGGAAAGTTATAAAGAATTTATGGAAGGGCAATATCTAATCAGTACCTGAAGTTCTACTGGGCTGCTGATTCTAATTAATAACACTTCCTAACTGTGTTCAAAGGCATTTAAGTAAAATGAAAGTCTTCAGAAATGCATTGAAGCATTTAATGCCTAGACACTGAAGAGATAAGCCTGCTATAAAAGCCTAAAATAGGTTAGACAGATTAGACTGGCAGATAAAACAGAGGTAGAAACTACAGGCAAATAAAATACACAATCGGGTATGAAAGAAACAAATATGCTTGTAAAGAAACATATACAGAAAGACAAAAAAAGTGATTCAATTTGAGGAAAACCTTATGCTTGGTTATAAAAACAGTTTGTTGTAGCATAGTTTTAAACATCATGTGTGCTATAAAGGAAAACATTTCCATATAACATATCTACTCTAGATTGCAGACACCTTTTTTAAAAAAAATCTCAATTTTTTAACTTTTTTATGTAAAAGCAATTATCCTGGGGGATAGTGTTATGACATAAACGTGTTACACTGAACTAGCTCTTCTGATCACATATATCAAATCCAAATAATCTGATCCTGTAAGAAATATTAGTCCGTCACAGCATTAGTATGCTTAGTCAGTGGAGCAAAAGAAGGAATTGTAGGCCATCTTATACTGTTGAAAATGCCAAATGGCTTGTGACACCCTATTCTCTGTTTCTTTACAACTAAATACACAGCTCAGGTGCAATATTTCAGTTGTAGACAATGAGGTTTAAGTGAGATGATCCCCAGCCTGAACACTGTAATTGTCTACGACCTGATCCAATCTCCAAGTACAGTTTCACATATTTATATAAATTAGCATATGAGAGAAAAAAAAAACAACAATATTTTATACCCATAATGTTCGGTAATCCAAAGAAGCAAAAGGCTAAAGTGCAGCCAAAGCATACACAAGATCACATGCAGGGTTTTCCCTCTTCCTTGCACACCCACAACAGTAATCAGGTTTGTTGTGTATTTATGCTGCTAGGTGTCCAGGAGGGGTGATAAGAGCCCACTGCAGTTGCTGAGGAAAAGTAAATTATATCTTTCTGAAGATTGACAGTGTGTGCCACCCAGACTTCTGGGATGTCCATTCAAAGGTGTTCCACTTCCAGGAAACTCCAGCATGAGGTCCAAAGGCTGCATGCTGGCAAGTCCTGCAAAATCTGTAGCAACCATCAGGGATGAAGGAAGGGGAGCTCCAGAAAGGCTCAGGGACTTTTTTTTCGTTTTTTTTGTATTTTCAGAGCAGGCTGAACACCAATGTAGAAACACCTCTGTTTGGTGACACTACTGAAGGTGGGAGTGACTGCAACCAAGCAGCAATGAGCCTCAGCTGCCCATGCTGAGCAGAAAGCTCACCAGCTGCCCACTGGGCCAAAGACCTGGTCTGTTTTAACCCTTCACCAGATTCCCCAGGGCCAGCCCAGCTGATCAGCTCAGCGTCAGCTAAAAGAAATCCAGTGGAGCTGTAGGGTGGTGGAGAATTGCTCACTCTGCAAGGCAGAAAAACAGCAAGGCAGAGGTTAAAAAAGTTTCCCATTAGATGACAAGAAATCCTCCCTTTTAACATTTTTGTACATCTCTAATAGCAGTTCCTACTGCATAAACTTCAGGAAGGCTGGGTCTGTGTAAACATCCTCCCCTCCCCTCTGCTGCACTGGGCCTCTCGCTTATCCCCCACCGGCAGCTGTGGCTCGGGAGGCAAACAGTGGTCATCCTGTTCTGTGCACAATGACAGACAAGAACAAGCAAGCTTGGGAGATTTCAAATCTAGAGCTGAGGGATTTCTCCGAGTTTCACTGTGTCTCTGTGATCCTCCCACTAAATGCAGGTGCTGTTTTCTTCAATAAATGAAGCCCATATTAAACATCTCTCCTCGTGTCTCTCCAGAGCCCTTGGGGAGCTCTGCAATAGCAGAGCATAGAAATTTGTAGAAAGGTGTCCTCTGATAGATTTGACTTACACAGTATCAGTTGCTATAAACTGCCAAGAAATGGGAAATGGGATGTCTCAAGACATCCATGGACTCTAGCCATTAAAAATTGTTGTATCAAATGTATATTTGAGATTTATTTCAAAGAAGTATTTGATTCCATCAAACTATTTTTGAAGCATAAAGGTTTATTTATAAGGACTTTTTGCCTTTCATACCTTCCTTGTACACTCAATTCACAGTTCCTCTCCTTAAGGGCACAAGAAAACCTTGTGTGTTAATTAGCCGATTTCGATTTCAAAATGTATTTTCTCACAGAATAATGAAATTGAAATAAATTAAGTTGAAAATACAATGAATATGTTTCTAAAGTTGAAAAAGACAAGACCAGGTGGTAACTAGACCTCACATCTGCACAGTCAGAATACATATGATGGAGGACAGGTTCAAAGTGTCTTATCTCAGCAGGGTATTATCATGGTACATATTGTACATACTGAACAGAACCTTAGAAACTCTCATAAATGTACTTACAAGAACTGAGAAGTAAGTGCTTTGTAATCTTTAATCAGCCCAACATTCAAAGCCTGCTGAAATTAGAGCGGATCTTCTTCTTTTCAGCAGGGTTAAGGTCAGGTATTTTACACTGAGTATTTAAAAAAGAAACTCTGGAATGTCATTGCTGGACCAATTCTTGTCCTTCTCTCTCAGAAGGACCTACCTTCCCAGCCATTCTGAGAGTCGTGAAAGTCTCCTTTAACAATAAATACCACATTTTTACCATGATCAGAATCATTCCTCATTTAAAAGCTGAATTTCTGTTTTATCCTATGCAACATCAGCAAAATGATTTCTCTAAATCTGAACTGCAGAATTTTATTGGTAAGCTAAAATAGGAAAGTCAGAAACATGGATTTTCAGATATTGTATTCATAGGGCTGGCAATTAGAAAAGCCATCTTTGACTTCCTTCTGGCACTGACACGAAAGTCATTGAGAGAAGGAGAGGAATTTACAGGATTTTCACAGTAATTTTTTCTGATCATTTTATCAGCAGTATTCTCTCTCAGAAATATTTTTGTACAACTTGGAAATGAAAACAAATATTAAGAAGGATGTAAAATATCCACAAGGTAGTAATTCTAATGCTTATTTACAAGGATATGTTAGCTCTCTGTACACTTATCAGCTCAACGCTCCACAAAGGTAGTGATTCCAGTATAGTTAGTAATGACTATCTGATTGCATTGTGTAATTTGGATCGAATATGGATCCAACACACTCTGGGAGGTTTCTGAATGCTGTTTGGATCATCTAGATAGATGTGTTATACCAGTATGCCAACTCCCACAGCAATCATACACAAAATCTCTATTATTATCAATAGGAACATGATAGATGTTGCTTCATCTTGAAAATAAAAACAATAACAAGAAGTGGTTTCAAATCTTCACTATTTAGAAGACAAGAGATAATGCCTGCAAACAAAAACTGCAGTTCATTGACACAAGCTAGAATTTTATGGGAACAGGTAAAAAACCCTATGCAATGCTTTTCTGAAACAAAAAGGTAGGTAAATTTCCTACCTGAATAGACTTACCTGTAAGCCACACCAAATTATCTTACTTAAATTACATAAGTATTAAATTAAATATTATTAAATATTTATATATTATCTTACTGAAATATTATCTTAAATTATATACATGCACATACATCCACACAGATTTTAAAAGTGTGTTCTAGACAAGGTTATTAAACATAAGGCTATATGATGAAAAAGTAAGATAGGGATTACTAATCTCCTACGTGTTTAGTCACTTTGCCAGTTATGCCATAACTGTAAAACCTTGTCAATAAGTGGTTTATTACAAGAATGTAAAGAAAAAAAAGACTTTCAAAAAAACTCTCAAAGTGAAAATAAATAAAAGACTAAGATTAGGGGATACCTCACAAAACAATCACTTTTGAGTGATTTTTATTTATATTTATCAAATATTAAAGCAAGAATTAAACTACACCAAACATTAAAGTAATCCTTTGCTATATAGTTCAGGCACAGCAATGTTAGTGACTTACAAAAGACCTGAAAACATCTTTGGCAGAATTTTATCCTCATAAGCTTGTGTATCCTATGTTTATATTTGTTTATATTTTTGAAAGGACAAGAAAAGCCAAATTTACTTTGGCACAGTTTATTAACTCAGCAGATTTTGCACTGATGAAAGAAGTGGACCTTATATCTTGCATTATTATTGGTCATATTATCATCTTATACTTAATATCACTTGCTTTAGCACTGACAATGTGGTTAGTGTTGCAGACAAACAAGAAAGAACTTCACAGACTGACAATGTTATGACTGTCCCCTAATGGGTTGCTTCGAAATGCTGGTAGATCTAGTTTGTTTATATTTGAATCAGGCCTTTGGGTAGTACAGTATGTCAGAGGAGAATGGGGTAAAGATAAATGTTGGTTGATCTACTGTCAGTAATGAATAAACAATCACCTTGGCTTTAATCCTTCCCTGCGTCCTGGGAAGATATGGGAGGTGACAAGAAACAAGTTCCTGATCCCTTTTTTTCAGCCTCAGCCCCCTAATCAACAGTTACGAGGCAGCTCGAATTTCTGTTGCTGATCGAACGCTTTTCACAAGCCCAGGATGAATGGATTCCTCTTTCCTGTTGATTGCTCCTGCTTCTGCCCTTCTCCTGTATCCAGTATACCCCTAAGGAGATCAGTTGAGTTGGAGGCAATTGGTTGAGATTCTTTTGCTTTTTGTAAATAACATTATCAATTATCACACCTGTGAATAAAGAGATGCCCCCCTGTATATTTATTATTACTATCAGAAAAAAAAAGTGAAAATTGATAAATTGATAAATTATATTACATTAAAGTGAGCGAGATTAGATTTTATTTCTGTTGACATGACCATCACTTTGTTTTTTTGGATTTCATTATGTCTTCCACTCTGAAGTTTTTATAAACTTGTCTGTTTCAAGCCCAATTTTCTCTGATCTCCAATTCAATTATAGCACTCTTTGTCACATTCATATGAGACAATACAGACTAAGGATAGCTTTTAGTTTAAAATTCTCTGCCAGTTGTATCTTCCTACAGTTTTGTTTACCATCTGACAAACTCAAAATTCTGTCTCTGGTTTCCTGAGTTCTCAACTGGGGACTTTATCTTGAAACAAATATACAACTTTCTTTAATTTGCTAAAAGGGATTGTCTGTAGAATTGCCGTCAATGCTGTAAAATGTTCTGCAAATGCAGAGAGCAAGGCACATGGGATTTGGCTGTGACAGTACACTCTTGAAATTATTGTTTATATAAACATTGTCTGTAATCAAAACACTAAATCATATAATAACAATGATGGGTGGTGGTGCATTTCATCTCTTTTACTGACAAATAATAATTAAAATGAATATTATTCTTCTGACATTTTAGCATATATTCTCCAGAAAATTTGAAATTATGGATAATTTCACTTTTGATGCTTTTTTAATAAAGCTTCTTCACTCCTTGTATCTCTTTCTACAAAATTTATAATCCCTCTTTTCATATAATACTCAAAAATGTAATCTCAGGATAACCTTTTGCTTGACCTTTCAGCAGATAAATATCCTCTAAAGTTATCAAACTTATATTTTTCAATTTCCAACTTTCAAATCATCAAGAGCAGAAAATATACAAAGAAATACTGTTCTGATTCTTGTTCTTGAGCTCAAAACACCATATTATCATTTGACCCATTTTAATAACTTAAAATTATATTTTTTATTTTAATCTCAAAAATGTCAACTGAACACTATCAGATGTTAAAGTGACATACCCTACTTCCTTTGATGAAGATTATTAGTTTAGAAATTCAGACCAATTTTTATGCATTTATTAGTCATATCCATTAAAAATTAAGAAACAAAGGAACAGATCTAGTACTTCCAAAACCCAAAAGCGCAAAGTACATCGTGGTACCAGTATTGTCACTGAGAAAATCTGGAGAAGATCTGGATTGGGCCCATAAGGTTTGACCAAATGGGTCTGGTCCTGCTTCATTCCTTACTTTAATGGCTGGAAAATATGGAAGAATGCTGCTTAAAGTACTACCTTTACAAACGGTAAAAGTCAGGGGTGGCTTGAGCCAACTGACTGTTGCAAGCTCACTGTACTAAATTTAGTCTTCTAAAAACCTAGATGAAAAGAAAAGCGAGGGAGGGAGCAGGGAAGGTTAAAAGTAGCCAAATTGTGATTTAGAAATAGGAACAATTTAGAAAAAATAAGAAAGTCATCTACATATTTAAAAACTGGGTCATGGGAGGGCACAAAGGGATGCCTATACAAATGCCCATTGGTGTCTCTCTTCCTATGTTCTCCATCTCAGTATTTGCCTTAGGATTGATTCAGTTCATGAATCTCTGATATGAAATTAGTTTCTTCCAAAGCCATTGAAACTTCTCCAAGTCTTTTCTTGACTGTGTTTCGGATTTGGCCAAATGTAAAGAAAATGTGGCAGGTAACTACAGTTTCTTGGCAACAGTAGATGGTTAAATAAAAAAAATAAATTAAAAGTATAAGTACATTTTCTGTTGAAAATAGTTCAGAACTTTCCTGCCAAAAAAATTATAACTTTGAATATAACTTCCCAGTGGGGAAGACTGGAGAAGTGAAACTTAGGAAAAAAATAGGGAACAGAAAAGTTAGACTGATTTTTACTTGCTGTTGAATTAAATTTTAAATATTTTGGTTTGATTTCTTGGAAATCTGTAAAGCAAGACACTTTTTGATAAATGCCATAGGATTGTACTGACACCTGGAATAATAAAAAAAAGGGGAATTCTATGTCATATATGAAACTAAGAGAAGTGAAAAAAGATGGGATGTGAACAGACCTTTTAGAAAGATCCCAAACTAAATGCCACTCTGTAGACCTATCATGGTCATATCATCTCAAAAGAATCTTCTGCTATCAAGACATTTACCTTTGTTCAGCAATGAAAATTAGCAGAAGCGAGGAAGAAGAAAAGAAAAGAAAAAAAACAAAAACAAACCAACATTCCAAAGTTTAGCAACATCCTTCAGTCAATCCACACCTGTTCATCTGGCCAATCTGGGACTTGCCAAAAATATGAGATATACAGGAGAGTATCACTGAGCTAAATTAACATAAATTAAATATTGAATGAGTTCAAGTATTTGTTTGCCAGGTGGAAAGAATTACATATGTGCATACAATGACCAAAAAAAATAAATAATGTCTTCTTTGCATTTAGAGTATTTGATGATTGCAAAATCTCCAATTTCAAAGTCTGAAGTGCATGGATGTACTAGATTTTGTGATAAAGTGTATGCTGACTCCAGTCAAGGCTGTCCCCTTGACATGATGAATAATATGAGAACACTCACAATGTTTTATCTCTTTCAGTTTACCTGCACCTTGAAAGTCAGGATGTCAAATTAGGAAAACTTCATTCAGAGTGACCCGTGATCCAGATCAGTACATCACTTCTTCTTTCTCATTTGGAAAAAACCTTCTGATAAACAACTTACATTGATTTTCAGTTAATGCAGATGCAAGCAGATACTATTTTCAGCAAGAACTCCTTGTCCTAGACTCCCAGACTCTGTGACTGAAGCCAGCCCCAAGTTTCTTCAAAGTGAGTACTGATAAACCATTGACTTAGTGGAAACTTAGAAATGCTGGCTTTAACACGTTTTGATCCTCAACTCACTCAAACATAGAAAGGTAAAAGTTTTAGTGGTTGGGAAGCATTTTGAAATCCTGACAGGAAGAATATATGGACAGTATCCAGAACATTATTTAGAAAAGTGCAGCCACAGCCCTACAGCTGCTGTTATTACTAAAATAAAGGGTGATTGAGTTGGCCCTCCCAGGCTGCAGCACTGGGCTTCCTCTGTAATCAAATAACTGCATAGTCAGACTGGGGAAGACATTTAGGTGACTGTATTCCAACGACATTTAAGTGACTGCATTCCAATTATTTAATGGGGCACAGACTCCTAAACAGTTTTGTGGCCAAGACCTGTAGCGCAGAATCTGCCTAACCTTAGATATCACTAACTCTTCCCATTGACTTCATAGGCAACCCTGGGGAGTAGGATGTCTGAAAGCTTACTGCTGTTTCAAATCTAAAGCAGGTATGTAAAAGTAGATGCCCTGACTTTTGCTTCAGTGGTTCTGATGAGATAAGATAAAAAGAAAGTAGTCTGGCTCCAACCTTCATTATGATTTTATGTAAATTATTTTAAGTAAGGATTCTTGCCCTCCAGTGCTCGAGGATCCTGAAGTTGATTTACTTTTTAAAGCTAGTTTAGCAAACTTTCAAAGATTTTGCAAGCAAACTTTATATTTGCTTGAAAATCCACAGTGACGGTAGGGTATGTGTGTGTGTATGTTCCAGTACCATAAAAAACACCTTTAAATACCTTAGTGTTCTTCTTTTTCCATCTACCTTTCCATTCTTGTATTATAGAAACAGTACATTCTCTCTCACTGTGAAAAAACTCACACTGGAGAATTATGTATTCAGATAAGATTTTTTACAACATCTATAGGTTGGTTGTCTATGCAGTTCTTATGAAATGTTATTCAAAAGTCTCTAAAAAGAACAACATAAAGGACTGCCTAAAGAACAAAACCCCAAAAATTGTGGTGATGGATGCTAAAGAACAAAAAATGAGGATATGCACAGAATTTCACAGACATTTCTACAGAACCCTGCTCTTTGTACTGATTTTATAGAATTTTTTCATAAAAGTAGATCCTTGAAATTTTCTTATCACTGCTCCTGAATGAGCTCTCAAATTACAAATATATGCATATCTAGTAGAAAGCATTCTCCCGAGGCTGAAGTTCTGGCATCAGACTTCGTCAGGAAAGGAAACCATGGAAAACAGAAACGGTAGTCCTGAATCCTAAAAGGTTGCTGTTCTCAGTAAAAAATCTCAGCTATTTACAGCACGAAGCACAAAATGATACCAAACAGCTTCCCCACAGTTAAAATGAGTAACACATCTGGCTTTGATATTCATTCTTTTTCCAGCAAATGGCTGTACCAAGTTAGAATTTTCAAAATGTCTATCACTTTACATATATAGATTTAATTTAATTTAAAACAAGGCCCATTGTATAAATGCATTACAGCTTCAAAGATAGACTTCCTCAAAATTATAGCATGAGAGCTTCCCATGGTTGCCATGGAAATGACCTTTCACTATTTCCATGGTAATGGATCTAGTTTTATATATTTCTCTTTTATGAGACTGTATTATATCAACAAAGCTAACATCCAGAATACAGTCCTTAACTTATGGATGCAAATTCACTGAGAGGAATTATCTGACTCCCAAGCCCCATGGGCATGATAAGCTTTTGGATGTCTTTTTAGTACTGTGCAACAGACTTTTGAGAAGGATCATCTACTGCTTATTGTCAGTAGAGAAACGCTGATATATTTTGCTCACTGCTGTGTCTCTAAAGGAGTTTCTGGATTCATCCACTGCAGTCTTTTCCAGACTGCTCTACTGCTCCCAAAGGCAAAGCATCTGGAAAAAAAAAGAATGGATTGAGACCTCAGAGTCTTCTATAAATTCTAGGCTGCTGATCATATCCTGCCGTGAAATAAATATCATTCTAGGGCATTTACTGAGAATCTATAGGTCTTTGAAATTACATATTCATAGACTTACTGATCTCTCTTTTTGAAATTATACTTGGAATTGGTTTTCTCTCCCCCCCCCCCTTTTTTTTTTGTTTTGGTTTTGGTTTTTGGTTTTTGTTTTTTTTAAACATTATGGTTAATGTTGCTGTCATTGGAAGCTAAAATCTTCCTCTTCACCCTGGAGACAAAAAGAATGGAAGCAGTGGATTCAAACCTATAAAACTGAGAGCAACAGAGCAACCAAGGTATCCCAGTCCCCAGCACTCTTGACACATAAAAGAAACGCAGCTTGATTTAAGGTGTTAAGTGCCATAAGGTGTTACAGAGATGGGGCTTGGACAGGATGGTGCTGCCACTGTGATTCACAGATAAAAATCCATACCCTTTAGAGTAATCTTCCTGTAAAGTGCAATTCCAAAGAAAATTCAAAAAATATTTCAATAAAGCTTCCTTCATCCCAGTCACAACATCTAGAGCTTAATAATTAAGTAAAACATGACCATTCAGAAAAAGTAAAAAAATGAAATCTGTGAGGAAACCTTTAGAGAGGTGCAAATTCCTCAGAGAAAGACAAAAACACATAAACCTGATTGAGCAATTTATTCTGACTCGTGTAATTGGTGATGATGCATAAGAAAAAAAGAATTTAAGCCTGTCATTTGGATTTGAGTTTTCTGGGCTAGCCATTAGAAAAATGCCAATTTTTAGGGTAAGTTAGACCAGAGTCAGATACAGTGGCTGCAGACAATGTTTCCATGCAGCAAAGGCAGAAAAGCCACTTTTCAGCATAAAATTTAATTTTAATGCTCTTTTTTTTTTAACTAAAAAATAGGTCAAAATAGTTGGTGGTTAGAGAGCTTGCTCTTAAAAATGTCGTAAGAATTAACTCCTTCACCTACTTCAAAGGAGATAATGACTAACATACAAATCAGTTGTCATTAAGTGGTCAACTGATATAAAAGCACATATATTACTTTACATTACTTTTAAAGAATAACTGAAATGCTAGGATCATCACTTATGCCTTTTGTTAAGGTATTGCAATGACAATGACTATTAAGATTCAGCCTGCTATTACTGAAAACATTCAGCTCCATTTAATTCTATTCCTTACACATTTCTAAATGAAGAGCATTGCAAGTAATGACTTTTATTCTATATATTGAACTCACAGTCATGTCAGAGAAATATTGAGGCTGGAAACACTTATAACATTCAAAGAAATACAAGGCCTGAAAAAACTGACCTCATATAGCTTTAAATCTCTACAGGGTTCATGTTTACACATGAGCTACTTTTAACATTTAGGGTTAAATTCATAGGACTGATTTTGGGCACTTATTGCAGGATG
Organism: Neopelma chrysocephalum; assembly: GCF_003984885.1. Classification (NCBI taxonomy): domain Eukaryota; kingdom Metazoa; phylum Chordata; class Aves; order Passeriformes; family Pipridae; genus Neopelma; species Neopelma chrysocephalum. Next base: position 85,151 of record NW_020897994.1, on the reverse strand, counting down.
AAATGAGATCAATCAATGCTTTCAAATTGTTTGTTCCTCTCCACTAACTATAACGAGTGTCTAGGTGATTAGATCACTCAGTCAAATGAATTTAATCCAAGATAATTGCAGAAGCAAGAGGCTGACAATACTAGAGGACAGCATTTATTTCACTGAAACTATTCCTCTTACATAGCATTTTGTATCACTAGTTCTTTAGAGAAAATGTTTAAAAGAGTTTTTGAAATTGCTTTTCTCAGTGCAGTTTGTATCTTTATTGATAATTACAGATTTTTTAATTTTCTCTCTTTTTTTTATTCCTTAAAGTCCTTAAAATAGGTCTGTTTAAATAAGGCTCAAGCCTTTACTTAAGTGAAACATTTGCTTTTGGCAACCAGCTATTTTTGGATATGACAGTAAATTAGTTTTTCTCTTAAATGATGCTGATTTCCCATTTATTTCTACTGTAGCTTGACATTCTCGTCACACTTACAAAGACAGACTACCTAATTTCTTGTCATGATCTATAGCAAAGATGTTTACAATGGTACTTGTAAAGTGATTTGGATCTGAACAGTAATATACTGTTTCCATTACTAAAGGTATAATTCTAAGGGATGTCAACATTTGCCTCCAACAAGATAATACTCTGTCGTCCTGAAAAAGAGCTATATCAGCAAAAGACACTATCTAAGAAAGAATATTAATGGGGGTGGGGGGGAGAAATCAATAATTTTGGAAGTCTGGAAAGACTGGGCCAGCATAAGAGAAGACAAAAAAAAACCCAAAACAAACCCACAACTAAACAAAGCCACAAAAAATCCATGTCAAAATACTTTTTAAAATAAAGCATAAAAACACAAAGCAGCCATGGAGACTTAGCACTGTTGAAGCTTTATTACTGCATACTCTGGGGTATGAAGGTATGTCACCACAGAGATGTTAAGTCTCCCATCAGAGACTTCTGTAAGAAGAGGAATATCAGTGGCAGAAATAATTGTTTTACAGCCACAGTTTAAAAGCACACTTGGAGATGAATACCAAGAGTACCGGTTGTAAAATGGTGTCTCCTAGTCCTGCTATTGCACACAACTCCAGCATTTTCCACCACTATTTCCCATGAAGGACAGAGCAGTGACATTGCAGTCTACAAAGAAAAAATAGCCTAGGATGGGTTTTCCAAGTGGGTTCGGTGGTTACCCTCTCTTACCAAGGAACGTATGATTTTTCTGGCATGAAATGAGGTTTGTCTCTGTGATCTCGGAACATGCCTTTGGAAAGGCTAGTTTAAAGAAGTTGGAGCAGAAAAAGCTTTCCAAACCACCAACAATGCTATTGTCAGGCATATTACTGTGTACTCTTGGACCAAAAAGGTAATGTTTTTGACAGCAAAATGAACTCTTATTTTGCATTTAACATATGTTCCAAATTGTAGACTGTGTTTCAAGTATTTAACATTGAAGTAAAAAACTAAAGACAAAAGGAGGGATGATATGACACTTCTGGAATTGGATTCACTGGTATAATCTTTCTACACTGTATTTTCTGATCCATCTAAATAGCTTTGTAACTGGTTAAAGCATGCCCCATACCTCCCAACTATAGGAACTGTCATAGCCATTTGGATTCAGAAAAGATTATGCTCTACACAGTTTTTAATTAACATATTTCTGGCCATAGTGAAAGCAGTACTGAGTAACTTCCATTTAACATTTCTCCTCTACCTGAATTCTAATCCACCCACTCCTTTTGAGAAGACAGAGTAGTGACCTGAAAATAGTGTTGAAAAGAATTTTGAGAAAGAACTCAGGTGGGGGAGAAAAACTGCAGTTAAAAATATGATATTCACTGGTTACTAATTTAAACTGATAATGATCTAATGGAGCTGGAGCTAAGACTCCTATTGATTAGCTGAGGTTTGCAAAACATTCACTCCCAAATATAACTTGCTGTATATAGTTACATTTACAAAGCAAACAAGCTATAAAAAGAAGAGCAACTCTGCCACATACTAGTGGTAATGAAAGCAATAGCTGTGAAGCTCTGTGATGGGATATGACATGCATTTCTCCATACATTTACATTTTAAAGTTTTAATGAAAGCATATTGTCAGGGCATGCCAAGACCACTACATATTTTCCCTTTGCAGTGCTGTGACAAGATCCTGCTTCATGTTGCAAACAAGAAAACATTTTGTATTAAATGTAGAGTGAATATGCAAGAATGAAATCGAACAAGTTCCTACAGCAAATCTGCTCCCCATCAAAAATCTAGGGAAAGCCTTATTCAAAGACCAAATCATTTTACTCCTTTTCCTATGAAAAAGGTTCCTATCAGATATTTAAATAGTGGCTGTTGGAAAATTCTGTCTTTCTTCAAGGAAACTGCAAAGATACTAGAGCACTTCCTGAAACTTCATCTGCAAAATAATTTCTTCTATTAAGAAAATAAAATGGAAATAAATTCATGCATATAGAAATAACTGACTGAGTCAAACTGTTAGATGCCTTGTAACATCTAACTTCATGGACTGTTGGTATCATTTGATACACAAAAGCCTTCAAAACCTAAACAAATGTAACATTCATAAGATCAAAATAAGATTTAATTTAGAGCTCTTTCGTAGGGTATTGTTTTTGAGTTTATCTTTGTTCAAAAACTAAATTAAATTGTCCCCCTGGGTCCATAATAAACTGGTTTTCTTTTTTTCCTTTGATGATGGCTATCAATAATGATATTTTAGTTCATTTTGACCATAATCTGACTTTCACTAAGCTAAAAAAAATGTATGTTGATGTATGGTATTTAGTATTGACTAAATGGTCTAGAAACTGGAGCTCATCAGTCTCACGCACATCTTTTAAAAAGCCCCAATACAGAAACTCTGTTCTACTTGAGGCAAATTACCATATCCTAATGTGACAACAACTTTGCTTTCTACCACCATTTTACCAAGATGTTGAAGTATTATAAAACTTTACTAAATGAAACTCAGGACGGGACTTTATGGACACCAGGGATCATTTTTCTGTCACTGAAATAAAATAATTTAAAAATGATCACAGGAGCCCTCAATCTCAGCTGAAGTCCAATTCCACAGAAGGGAATTCACCTATTCAGCACTGGATGACACAACTCCTGGCATTCCAATGAGCACTTACGAGTGCACTGTGCAATACCGAAACTAACAGAGCCCCTCACAGATTTAGCTGCCAGCTAATATGAGCCTGGGTTAGACAATCAGGTTCCAAATTAGGCTAATAACTTAAGTTTGGCAGTAATATTGCAATAAAAAAGATTCATAATTCACAATGGAAAAGGTGAAGATGTGAACCTTAGAAAAAAGACACAAAGCCGTACATCAAGAGACAATTATGGGTCTCACACATCAGCAAGCCAAGCAGGCAATGGGTAGCATCAAACCCGTCAATAGGCAATGCGCCAACTTTCATTCCTGATGACAGTGTTTTGCTTATTCCGTTGTGCAATAATGTTGGTGCACTATTTCTGCTCTCTGGCTGTATTTGCAAGAAAAGTGCACGATCCTACCTCCTTTTGGTCATCACATGCGAATATTTGAGCATCCATTCCAATTTCCAGAATTAAAAGTGAAAATGGTTTTCATTTGGAGTATCAGTGCTTCACCATAATTGAGTGTCGAGTTAGCCCTATAGCAGATCTTTAATGAGATAAACGTTATTAAAGACTGTTAAAAAATAGTTAAGTATGGTGAAACTATCTCTCTGTAGAGATCTGAGGGTTCTCTTTAGAGCCTGAATTTCAGATTCTTTTCAAAGAAAATTAAAAACTATTCTTCAGTCTTTTAAGAAGGAGTAATTCAAAAAGAAAGATCTGATTTTCTGTAGGAATAGCACCATTAAAGTTAAGGCATTTTGTAACTAAAGTATTCAGCTGAGTATTATCTGCCATTAAGATAATTAGTTCTAATTTTGCCTTGGACCTTAGTTTAAGCTTTTCAGTGGGAAATAATTTCTAGAAGTTTTACCTATTTAAACAGACAAGTTAAATAGGGGATTTTGAAAGACATATACATTTCTAGCTCATTCTCAAATCAGATTTACTTGACATCAGAATTACATTTTTAATGTGCAAAACTCTAGCTAACCATAGTTAAGGAGCTATACTGGGACTTCTGAATGGAAACTATCAAACTATGTATGTTTTCAGACATGGAGATATGCAGTGCCAGTGAAAGCATCCTGAAAAATTACTCTCTCATAATAATACAGGTATGCCATATGGGATTGTCAAACAGGTACAAAAATTACCTAGAACTGTGCCACTGGCTGTTTTCACAGCGACAGTGATAATTTTTTTAAGATTTCATCCATAAAATTAGAAGCCTAGTCCTCTTTTGGTTAAGTAAACAGCTGAGCAGTAGTAAATTTTATGGGGAATAAGACTATTTTGTCCTCAAAAGAAAAAATATACTATCCTCTTGCTTAACCTTTTCAGTCATTGCTAAATATATAGTTAAATATAAACTTCTATATCTAAGCAAAACAATTGCCACTTTTTTTTCCAGATGGGGAAGGTCAGACATGAAAAAGCAATTGTTATTCCAAGCTTTACAGAGCTCAATTACTTCTTTACTCAGGCAAATTCCCCATTGATGCCGCCAACCTCAGCAACTGCTGAATCATCCAATAATACATAACATTAAAAACAAAAGATGTGGAGAATAAAATCAAAGTCTGCAATAGACTTGACTGTGTACTCTACCACTGCATTTTTCTCCAACATTGTCATATTTATTTTTGTTTCTATTAGGAGCCGTGAAACATACACAAAATACAGTATACATTTTCTCTCACCCTTGAAGTCCAATACAGAGAGTTTCTAGAACCCAGAATGTATCTCCGGCAGATATTATAGAAGTGCCAGGAGTGCCACTGTGTTCAGTGGAGTAGCGACCCCTAATTTAATGAACATACCTCTGAAGTAAATGGAATGACAGTATTTTGTGATATGGCACACCTGACTTAAATCACGATGATATTAAACACAGATTTACACATATTTGAGGAATGTGGAACTTAGCCAAGGTAACAGTTTAAAAAGATCTGAACAAGAAAATTCAACACAAAGCCTCAACATTGTACAAAACAACTTCTGAAACTTTATTGTGAATTTTAAAGTACATTTAGAAAGGATCTTGTCCTTAATATCATTAATTAAAAATAAATTTGAAAGAAATCCACATACTAGTAGTTTAAGCAAAGTTCAGTACAGACTTTTTGAAGTCACAATATATACATTGCATGAGAGTGCAATAAGCTTCTATACATTAGGTATATATTTCTAAAATAAAGAGCTTTGATTTGACATTCGTGAGAGGCATACTGTATACAATGAAAATGTTTTACAAAATATAGCAAAGGAAAAATGGAATTTAATACAGTTTGAACGTACAACTATACCTTATTTAGGTAGTTCTTTACTCAAAGTGTACAAAAGTCCATTTTTTAAAGGACACCTGTTTGTTTGCACTGTTCAACACTAATTAGAAAGAATAATTTTAGAGATTCATTACTATACATATCAGTGAATTCAATTCCATAGCCACTACAATGAAGAAAATATTACAGAATCGACAGCATCTTCTTCTCTCCTAAACTATGCATAGATAAATACATAGCAACAGTGCCTATTACTACAATGAAAGTGAAACACTTCACCTGATTTTTGCAGCTATTTTTTGCATAAATATAATGCATTGTGTGTATATATATATATATATGTTTATTTAACAATCAGCCGATTGCTTATTTTAACACTCAGTAACATACAGAAGTACATACACTGCTATCCTTAAGTATTTTCCACTATGTAGTGGCTCATAATGTTCAAAAAATCAACACTGTAAATTCATAATTCTCAACCTGGGGAAAGAGTCTCCCTCAGATGGACTGACACTATTTATACAAGTTCAACCATATTATGAATCCATAGCGTCCACCTCCAAAATACGTAACAAGAGTAATATAATATACTGTGGCTACTTACTACTGCATAATCATTATATAGGAAATAGTCACATCAAGTGTTTTACATTTATGATTACTCATTACATCATATCATACACAGAGCGAAACTTTCCCAACAGATGGATCTCCTTTTCGACGTTTTTTCATATTTTAGAGAAAAATCATCACACAGTGACAAAGTTATTCCTTAAGAAGTATGCAAAATGTGTTTCCTTTTTCAAGATAGAAGAGTGAGCAGTAAACTACTAATTACTTTATAATCAGGACGTAAAATTACATCTTTAAAGAGAAAGTCAAGTTTCAGCACTGCAAAAGAAACCATGTATTGGGGGTGTGGGACTGTCACTCAAAACTGTGGGAAAAGCATGCTAGAAAATTAGTTAGCCAATAATGAATTAAAAGTTGTACTTTCCTTTTAAACAGAGCACAATAGGGTTATGTGATTTGTGTCCAACCACTCTGCAAGGTGTTATCTGAACAGCTCAAAGCATTTGCAAAGGACAAGACAGCTTTGCATTCATTATTGCTGAAATAAAAGGAATATGCTGAAACATGTAATAACTGATGGTGGATTTTTAACCACCACCAAGGATGTCTGGGACATTAAGATCTGCAGAAGAGAGCACATTATTTCTTTTCAGCATGGGTCGGGTGGACAAAAATCCATCCTACACAGATTTGCAAAAATCCACCCTACATGGATTTACTTACTGTTTTTTCAGCATAGTTAAAATGAAATGTCTTGCATCAAAGAGTCTCACTGCCTTTTCAATATAACTGTCTCTTCTATGAAGAAAAACTACTGTCTGTCTGCAAAACACTGCCCATAGCAGTAATCAGTTCAGGGGCAGACACTGCAATTCAGATGCAATGCACTTTCCGCTGGGCTACTAATCCTGGAACCCCTCTTTGCTTTTTCATTCTAAATGTACTACTAGGCTTTCAGCTGTCATCCCTGTTAACAGCAGGAAGAAATACTAATAATTTTGCAGATCCACATGATGTTTTTTACTTTTGCTGTCCACTAACCCACCAGAAACTTCACAGTGAAGTGCTATAAAAATATGCATCACAGTTTTGCCTAATATCCAATGCTAGGAGCGCAGCATGCCCACTGACTTCAGTCATGCTACACTTGCCTGTCCACCACACGCAGCAGCACGCAGGGTGAGACCTTTGAACTGCCTTGGGAGCCTGAAGGGAAGGGAAATGAGAAGTCCCTGGCATGGCTTTTTGGAGACAAGACAGGTTTAATGGCATGCTGACAGCCTGTACTTTAGGACTTCTTTAAAAAAAAAAAAAAACAAACAAAAAAACAAAAACCAAAAACCAAAAAAACCTCAGAAGCTTTACTAGTCAGAAACCTGCCCAGTGCTTCTGTATTAGAGTGTCACTTTAGGTTAAAAAAAAATGCTTTAGCTTACATTAAGTGGCACATTTTTCTCTATTTCTGTTTTAAAGACACAAAATAGTCCACCCCTTCCTTTGATATCTTCAAAGAGGATAACTGAAGCCTTCCAGGATCCTTGACAGCTTAAGTATACAGCAGAAATAGTTGACAATTACATTTGGTTTTCCCAGTGTGCCGAAAGGATGGCTAATGGAATTAATGAATCGTTTGCTGTTCCACTAGTCAAAAGTCTAAATAACAACACGACCTTCAGTCAATGCTGCTGAAGAAACATTTCCTTAAACAATTCACAATACATGAGAGATGACCTCAGATAGCAACTGTGTTTGTGTGATTTCTTTTCTTTAATTTACTCTTTCTTGTGTAGACCTACATAGCTAAAAGTTTACATGTGCACCAGTTCCTATTTTCCCTAATGTCTGTTTATACCAAACTGAGAGGAAAGGAAAAGTACTATGATGTAAAGGCTAGTTCAGCTATTATGAACATAACATAAAGCTAAAACTTCAATTTAAGTCCAAAAAATGCTGCCAAGTTTATATTTTTCTTAGAGAGGTAATGAGCAATGCTTATTATATACTAAGTTCACTTTCAAAGAAAAGTTATAGTTTTAAAAATAAAGATGAATAACTCTCTTCTTGCTTCTCCTGGTTTCTATTTCCTGTAAATCCACTGTCACCAGTATTGGGATTCCTGGTTTAAACCAATGTGAAAAGAAATCAAGCATCTGTTAACAAACTTCTGATGTTTCATAGTGCTAAACAGTTTAATAAAAAAAATTAGTATTTTGTAAGAACTTGGGGCTAAGATTGCTATTGTTGTTTAGAAATGGATTTTTATCAGAAGGATAGAGGGAGTTAGTTAACATCAGGTCAGCACATGAATGCGACTACAAAACAATCTATATGTTTGTCTTCTGTTTGGTGGGGGGGTTGTTTAAGTTCTAAAGCTGAAAACACTCTTCCTAAACACAAACTGTATTCCTTTGGAGAGAAAGGTTGGACTACCCTACATTTTTAATCTTTTTTAGGATTTAGTTTAGCAGGATAAGAGGTTATAGCGGAGTAAAAATATGATTCAGTACAATGCCTACAATCCACTGATGCTTAATATAGTTGATCATCAAAATACTTAAAAAAATAGTATTAAATGATTTATGCAGTTGATGACATAAATGTTTATGACAGCCTTAGCTACATAGCTGCATCTGCTTGACTTTCACCCACTTTATTTGAAGACATGTATGTGTAAAGATCAGTAGCAATTGCCAATTTGCCGGATGTACCACATCAGGATACAGAAACTGCTAAAGATTTTCCCCCTCAGGTGCAATTTTGTCATACTCCATTAATCCTTTCAATCCTCCCCCAATCCTATGGACTTGTTATTTAGTAATCCCTGATTGTTGTGGTGAAGGAAAGTCTCTGCTGTCCGCAAGGCAGAAAATTACAATGGTCGTCTATTAAATTTAGCTCTAACCATGCCCTCTTGGATCAAGCCTGCTTGTCACAAACAAAACTAGTAGCCATAACGTCAGGACAAATTATCACCAACATCCAAAATGTCAATTTTAAACTAATTTTGTGTCTCACAGTGTTGCCTCTTCAGTACCCAGACAAAGGCGGGAGCCCCGTTGTATTTTTAAGGAGGGAGAGAAAAATCTTAAATCAACATATCACATAGGGTAGCTTCATTCACTTATGCATGTCAGGTTTTCAGTTTTCAACTCCCAACCAGGAACTCTCTCACATGATTGCAACCCATTGTCCAACTGAACAACTTGGCTTTCTTCCACTTGAGTCAGTTAAACAGACATTACTGGGAGAATTCCTTCCCAAGGCTGCTCTCGTGAAATACAAGATTCTCTATAAACACCAGAATTTCTCTTTCTAATTCAAAATTTTTATACTGCAAAGTAATCTATCTGTCTGTATCCTCTCTTTCTCTCATACACACATGCCCGCACATGCACACAGCTGCAGGATTTCTATCTCTAATCATGTATATCCCTATTTTACTCTTCCCATATAGACAGAAGTCAAATTCATCTATTTTTTAGGAAAACAAACAAATGAAAAAAACAGCCTTTCATCAGCTTGATTAATTTAAACCTGTAAAGCTTGGCTTAATTCTAGTGACAGGAAAAAGTAACAGCTACAAGCTCCCAGCCAGGATTTGTGATTGATTATCTTGTGAAGCCTTTAAACAAAAGCTTATTTGTTCATTAGTTGTACTAAGGTCTGTATTTAGTGACTTATGCAACCACAATCTTTAATTAAGAATAAATTGACTAAATATTTAGATATTTTAATTCTGAAAAAAGGGAAATAAGTAAGCAAATAAATTTAACAAACACCAAAACAAACAGTGAAAGCTCCACAATCAACCACAAAATAGAAGAAAATTTAAAATAATGCTCTTCTTAGGTATCCCACATATTTCTTAGTTGTAACACTTTGTTTCTCAGATCTGACTTGTCTTTTGGAAGTACTGTACATTTTCACTACTATCTCATCCTTCAGAAATCCAGCAAGATCTTATCCTTTCCACTATAACAACAGACATGAGTATGATTACATGATCTACATGCTTGCCACACACCACCTATGTATCTCAGCATACTGTTGCATAAATCAAGTCTTACTCCCCCATGGGTACAGTGTATACTGCTGCGAGACCACTGAGCTAGTTTCGTTTGTTTTGATGTACGCAGAGCATAATGTGAAAGTGTTGTGTAGAAGGATCATATTTAAGCTTGACAAGACTACTGAAGCCTAACCCAAACTTAACACATAATACATTCTTTACTGAAAGACAAACCAAAATAATCTGCTATTACTAATTTTCAAAATAGTTGAGATCTCTCTGTTGAATTTCAACATTTAAAATACAGTCAGAAATCATCTACAGTAATACCAGCCATGTCTCCTTCCAACATTGTTGAAAACAGCAGGCTACTCTTACGGTAAAACACTTAGCAAAATGCAATTTCTTACATGAAACTGAGAGAAATCTGACTGAAAAAGAAGGTTTAAGTGTCTAATTCTGACCCTAGCAGCTCTTTAAAATTCATACCAGTACCAGCAGATACCATGTACAGCAAAACAAGTCACACCAGTCTGTACTGATGCCTACATTAGCCCAAACTACACTGAAACACAGATTTTGTCTAAGGAGATGCTGAGGACAGGCCTTCTCATCAGCACAGGCAGCACCCAATCATGCCATGACCAACTATACAAGCTATACTGAAGTTTATCTTCTAGCACAATGCAACATTTCCACACACCTATATATGGAACTTGTGGTACCTGACAGCTCACTCTCAGTATCAGCATGGTGTTTCCCTGACTGAAATTTTGAAAATATCTGTCCAGATCCCACAGGACCAAAGATTCATATAGTTCCAATGCTGAAGACTTTAACATCAACAAACAAACAGTAAAATGCAAGTAAACCCAAATGGAATAAGAAGGTGCCTCATGATCTCTTCCAGTTAGAAACTTTCCTATCACATTCTAGCTGATGCCTTTCTGAGATCCCCGCATGTTTGAGTTTTCATTTAGACTGTAAGCAGCAGGGACACAGTCAAGGAACTGTTTGCTAAGGAAGAGCCTGGGAGTTATAAACTGTTCATCTCATCTGCCTTCTGTCACGCTTTTGTTTAAAGGCATTCCTACAGAACATGTTCACCTTTGATGTATATATGCCATAGGTCTCTGTGGGAGAAGCTTCACACTGATTTGGACTGAAATTGCACTAGATGTTCAGAGGGTTCATTGTAACATTTGTCATCTGTTTTTACCCTGCAAAATATCTCTTCAAATGTCATGAAATTAGATCCTCATTTGTTTTCATAAACAAAGAAACTGTCCAGTACTGGCTGAGGACTTGGTTAACTTCTCAAATTGAAAATGTAAAGTAGTTTTGGGTTAGTCATAACAGAAGTAATGTTGGTCTTTCTAAAAGTGTTGAAAATTACTTTGAACTTGCTTCCTTGAGCTATTAACTACATACCAGTGCATGTTCTTTAGGCAATATGAATAATGTACCTTTGGCTACCATCGTGTCTTTTCTTTAAGGTAAAATCCTCAGTATGCTTCAATAAGTATACATAATCCTGTACATTTAAGCACTTATATTTATCTCTTTTTATTTCTACACGTGCATGTGCATAGCCACAAGACAACATCATGACTGACATCATATCCTCCTTGCTTGAATTGTTTTAGGCCCTATTAAACTAATGCAATCAAAATAACATAAAAAACTAAACCAGCCAACTAGCCAAAATTAATAAAACTAACCAATCAAAATTAATAGAACTAAAGCAAGCAGCTAAAATATATGATTCACTATTATACACTTAAAGAATCATGACTTTGAGATAGTGACGCAGTGTGAAATTTGATCAAAGTGGCCAGTTCATGGAGTTTCTCCTTGCGCAAATAGCACCTACCTGTTGAAAGTTTTTAAACAATGTGGCTGATCTCTTGCAGGTTTTGTATTGGTGTTGGCTTGTTTAGAGTTTTTTTCAAATTAACTACTGTCATCACTGTTTCCATTTAAAACATTCTAACCTCTAGACTAAATCACCTTTCAAGTGAAATAGCAGACAACACCCTTTGGATTGAATTCTGTGATTCTTATGAGTTCAACATGAGGCAAAAGTGAAGGCTTTTCAAAAGCACTTCATATCAATTGTAAAATTTCCATAGATTTTAATGGAAGTCTTTTCCTAACTCTAAACTGTTCTGATAAAAATTTCATTCCCCATGAATTTAGCATTCGGTTACACTGAACACAGAAGCCAGTGCAGCTACTTGTAGATCAAATGTTACACATAGCTGAGTTTTCCAAAAACAAGTAGGTAAAGCTATTGCTGTTACCTTAGGAAGTGAAAGAGGCATTGTAAAGTAATGATGATCATCTACAAACACATAAAGGGAAAGTCAAATCAAGGAGCAGTTTAATATTCATCTTTGACAAGAGAAAGATGTTCATTCCAGCTGTTTCCATTTTTAATTGATGATTTTTTCTATAATGTGTGAAAGCCAGGCAATTTTCTTCAGAGAAGAAATTCTCTTAACTTGGTAAAACCTATATGCTGCTTATTGGTCTACTGCACCGTGGGGATTGGATAAAATATGAAAGCAAGGATCTCTATTTTAGCTTGGAAAATTAACTGTTAAGCTCAGTGGAGGCAGAGACGAAGGTGGCATTTAGATATTACTAATTTAGTATCAAACCAAAGCAGAGAGCCTTTTTGGAGAAAAAGAGACCAAAGGGAACATAAAACTGTACCTGAATTATTTCTGAGTCAATTCTGATAAAAGCAGAAGAACTAAATGGATTACACATTTCCTTTTATAGTATGCACATTGTTCACAGTTTTCAAAGATAATCTAACGAACAACAACTGCTAATAAAGAATGCTTCTTCTTTTTTCAATACATTAAAGTGCAAGGGTCATCTAAAGATGAGGCCTGGACTGCTCTTTAAAAGGTAGATTGTGGGATAGATCTTCACTCAATATGAAATATCTCTTTTAAGTTTATTGTTCATTTACAATGTAAGGTAACTATCACTGCAATTTGCTTACATTACCATATGTTAATAAAATAACACAACTTACAAATTTTGTGCTTTGCTTTGTTTTGACTGCTTTTAATTGCTTGGATTTTCTTTAATTATAAAGATTGTATTTTGAGGGGATAAACTCTCCCTTGTGCTGTCAGACCCAGCTAATCATTCCCTACTTAGACACATTTCTAAAGACCTAAGATTTGCTTGAAAAGAGGCTTAGAAGCAATTGTTTTGTGTTCATTAATCCATAAACATTTGATTTCTAATCAGATTGCCAGCAGACATAACCTCTTTGCATTGCTACAACAGAGACTCGATTTGATTAATCAAACAGCTCTGATTCACTGAATTGTCTCCAGAATGGCTGTCCCTGACAATACTGTGCAAATAGCTGCTGATGTGGTATTGGCATCCCAGCTTTCTAAACCTACCACATTTTCCTCCATGAAAACATCAACATTTTATAACTAATTCAACAACTCTTCTACATAAGGGCTACTACATCTGATGCAGTTTTTAATCAATGTTCTATTATTTGCTTTGAAAATAAACATCATCTTTAAGATCTTATTTCTAGATACCTCAGTTCACCCTTCACTGAAATAGCAAATGGTATTTCTCCATTCTAAAACACTTTTAAATTTAGATAAACAATATATAATTTTTTTTTTTAGGAGTTATGCAACATTATATTTGATATAAGTATTTTTGCCTGTTCTGTTTGAAATATCTCTCATTTATACAGAATTAAATGCACTAGTTTAGGGAATGGGAAATCCTTGTAGCTTACGATTCCAAAACCAAATAGGCTAATTGAGCCTACATAGGTAATGCTAACTGTTGATAAAACAACACAAGATGCAACAGATGTATGAAGCCAGTAACATGCAACAGATGTATGATTCACTGCACAACAAGTAATAGTTACTCTGTGGGAGTATTTGCTCATTCTCCTGCAAAATAAAGCAAAGGTGAAAAAAAAGTAAGCCTGAAGTCAGGGTAAGAGGGAGAAAAGAAGTAATATACTGTTGATACCTTTGGTTAGATAATAGGAAGAGAAGCCAAAGTGCCCTAAAGAGGCAGAAAAGCTAAGCCTGTAGCCTCAGAGGAAAAAAAAAAGGCAGGAGTCACAAAACTGCAATCAATAGGTTTCTAAAAAGTAACAGTTCCCAAGCCCCAGAAAAAAAACTTCATGGACTTCGAAGTTCAACAAGAATCATGGACAGAAGGCTCCAGGAGAAGCAATAAAAATTGTGATGGAAGCAAATACCTATTTCTTTCCTGCACTCTATTAAATACTACAGTTCCTAAGTGACAGCTGATGACAGCTGATGCAACCAACCAGTTCACTCTGCTGGTTGACCCTGAGGAGCATGATGTAACTACCCACTGATAAAGATCTGTCTGAACCCACCCAGATGTTTGCTTTGCAGGAAAATATATTCTCGATTTAAATGGTCAGTTCTTCAGTATTGTGTTAAATAACTACATTAGCTATGAATAAGCACAAAACCTCAACCATCCTATGACAACTCTGCCAAAGTGCAGATTGGTTAGATTACGTTATTTCTCATTTTCTGTTTGAAACAATCTGTTTCTTCTTATGATTCAGAGAACTGAAGGATAGACCTTCTGGTATGATCTTAGTCTAAACTCACCATATTGTTTTGGTAAGCTTCTTAACAAGTACTTCTGCATATTAAACTGAGTATTGCCTGTACTCCTGTGAGATAAATTAGCTTACAAGCATTCAGCCTCCCCTCATTCAACATGTGATAAGACGATAAACTAAACCACTCATGGAATTACTGACAATGTATTTTTGTTTCATAATTTATATGTATTAACATCAAAAGTATGCATGTTAGTACTTACATCAGTTACTTGTTTATGATTTGTGCTAGATTTTTCTTGCTGAAGTTTTACGTATTTACAGCATTTTAAACCACAGTGTGTGTATTCAACAGTAATTGCTTAAAAAATTACAGAACAGTTGGTGATTTCTATTCAGATTTTTGGCAGAGATTGAAGCCTCAGTACAAGTGAAAAAAAAAATCTTCATTTGTTTTAGAAATAAAAAGTCCAACTCTATTTACTATTACACTGGCAGAAATATGAGTAATTTTCCCAGAGAAAAGGAAGCAAAATTAGAGGAAAAAAGGACAGAAGAGTTTTGAGAAAGAGGTGCAAGACCTCTCCACAACTCCAGAGGTAGCAAGCCTTCCTACATTAGCAATCATGATTCAAAACTGGGCTGTGGTCAAAAGTGAAACTTCTTTTAGACTTCCAGCTACTCTCAACTGGATTTTTTCCCAGCATGCAGATTAGTAGAATACCCTGTCTGTGTTAAAAGAAAGGTCTATGATTCAAAACAGCAGGAGCACTGAAGTCAGAACAGAGTTGCTTGACAGAACTGAATAAGGAAGTCTGAACGCTGCATTTATTTATTTTTGTTTTTATTACAGGAAAGACGTGCCCCATCATACTCTTGTATTCATTCCAAGCATCTATCACCTGACTTTGTAAATGATGTTACATTACTGGGAGATGATTCTCTGCCTAAGCCTAAAATAAGAAGTTTCAACTCGATTGAAATGCAAAGACAAAATACTGCATTCCTTTCCCAGCTGAGCTTTTATTTAATGTGCCAGATTAAGAAGCTTGCTCTACTTTACTGGATCAGAGTCAACACAGTTTGTCCAAGAAACTCAAGAGATAAGGGGGAAACAGATCTTAAACGGACAAAATTCTCAATAAAATGAATGAGAACTTTGCCCAAGTATGTTCTGCAGAATTTATAACAGTACTTCTGCCTCAGCTAAGTCTGAAAGAGTAGACTGCTGCTTTTGTACCTATGTCTTGGGACAGCTAACTTAATCCAGGAGGGAATAAAAACAAACTTCTCCCTTTCTGATGTCTGTTTTTATTAAGCTTTAAACAACTAGGAATCCCCTGAAGAAAATTCACACAGCAAGTTGGAACAGCATAATTGGAAGCTCCACTGGGTTTGGATTAAGTATAATGCATCCCACCATTGTGCTAAATTACTACTTAAAAATACCACAGATCTGCGGACTAGAAACGTGATTATTTTGTCCTCTGTGATTAGAAAATAACAACACTTATTTTATAACTGTACAAGTTCCTGTTAAGGGCACAGACTATCAAAACAACTACGCTCAGAAGTATTTTATTCCTTAAAACAGTGGATGTAGCCTGACTTGCATATTCAACTGTTTTCATCAATATATGCCTCAATCTTTTTCTGTAAATCTCAGGGTGTCCTGCTGTTCTTAAGATATTAAAATATTGCAGACACTAAAAACTGAAACTCAATTTACATAGCTCGGAAATTTTATTCCCAAAAGTTTATCTTTAGACAATACCTAAAAAATGCTGTCTATATCCCTAAGTAGCTCAAAAGTGGGCCATGACAGAAAGTGTCCATGTAGTATCAGAGATTATTTCAATGTGCTTACAACCACTCACTGCAGGTCACCCTGCGAAAAAGTAACTCAAGAAGTCAGAGCTCCGTATTAGGTACACACCTAGAATAGAGCTACGCTTGTAAAAGCTTCAGATAGGCAACTCAATAGTTAAGCTGGTAATTGTGGAGAGTGACTGAGCTTTAGCTTCCCTAATTCTTGCTATTTAAAGTGAATTAATGTTTCTTATTAAAAACCAGATATTACTCAAGAAGCTGCAAGAGAAGGACAGGTGTCACAGGAAGGAAAAAAGAGTCTTACAGATCTTTGAGTCTCCTGCTGCCTGTTTGTGGGAGGAAGAAAAAGGGATTATTGCACAAACATGAGGAGACAGATTCAAGTCTTGATTATAAACAAAACCACCAGTAAAAGAGCTGCAATTTCACAAATGTGAAATTAATGGATGTGAAATAAGAATTGGGTTGAGATAGCCTTTACTTAAAGACTACTACATGCAGCCCTAACTCAAAAAATAATAATAATAAAAAAAAATTAACTTGGGAGTAGATTATATTAGAATCTTTTTGGCCTTTGTCCATGACTATAAAATGGCATTAATATAAATGTGACTCAGACTTGGGATCCCTGGTCACTCTTGCAGCCAGGAGCCTAAGTACATGAAATCTCTTTGGCTCTGCTTAAACACTAGTGCTATATTCTGGGAAATGATAACACTGATTCATCTCAAAACAGTCTATATATAACAGCAAAACTAGGCACACATAAAATTATGCACTGTCTTGCCCCAAGGTAAGCAACATATTCCTAGTAGAAGGAAGAATGCTATTTTCATTCCCTGCAATCATGTGATAAATAGCTGTAGGGCAGATTCAGCAAGATCTCGAAGGTTATGATTTTACAATATAATGAATCTATGTCTAGCTCTCTGCCATGTGAAAAAGCAGCAAAACAAAAGAGAACTTGTCACTATTTTGCTTATGGCAGAAATCAGACATTGTCCAGAACCCTCTATGAGACACACTGTTACCTTCTTAACTAGTTTGATTATAACATTGACTCCAATACTTCAACAGTTCAGCTTTCCAGCATATGGCATAATTGGAAGCAGCAGCCAGCAGGTATCACATGTGAATGCAAAATGTCTTATGCTGAGTAACTACTGACTGTATCAAATACATGGTTTTGTAGGTAGGTTTTTTGGGGAAAATAATAATAATTTTAAAAAGTATATTGAAAAGTATATGGAGGATGGGTTGAGTATCTGTGTAGTATAAGAAGCAATCAAACTACCTAGAAAGTTCAGAAGTAGAAAATGCCAAAAAAAGTAATTGAGTTTAGTTCAAAAATAAAGAGACGAGGCAACACCATACAAAAATTTTAAAAGGTATAAAACAACTGTTTACATAGATTGCTTATCTAAAATGAACAGCAAATCTTATAGGTGGTTTCTAAAGGAATGGTAACTCGTCAGTTGACAGCAACCCAAACCTATGGACAGTTTCAGGAGACACTTTAACAAAGGTGGGAGACACACACTGAGAAGTGCATTCTTAGGAGCAGGCAGACTCAAACTACTGCACAAAAAAAATCAAAGAAGGCAACTCATGCCCATGATTCTGCATCTCACAAAGGAACTGACATTTTTTCCTATTCCACTCATTTATTGTTAACACGGAATAGACTGTGGATGAAATGTTTTATTGTGATCCTGCTTCCCACAAAATACTGTGTTTTATGGAAGTAAAAGTTGAATATAGGCACATCTATACCATCACCACCACGAGGTAAATGCCTGTGTTGAATTAATTTTTGATTTTGATGATTCATATTACTTCTCATGGGGGATACTGAGTTATAGCCACTGTATACAGCTGCAATCATTAATGCAATCATGCATAGTCTGAAAAAGAGTAATACTGATGCCTTTTTGGATTTTTTAACTTTTGTAGAACATTGAAAATGTATGAAAATGCATTGGAATTATACCAGACAGTGATGCAAGACTGGCATGGAACTCTTAGGGGTACCTCTGCTAATATTGCCAGGATTTTATGAGAAAGTCCAAGGACTTTAATTCAGCCACAGGACCAAATTATATGGTATTGCCAGACAGCAGGACAGAGACTCGCTTTGCATCACTTTAGAAGTCTGAAAGAACCTAGAATAAGTATATATCATTCATATCCTCAAATGCATCTCATTGCAAGATAGTATAACATGATTTTACACTGAAGTAGGTAAGGCAGTATAAAATCCGGCTAATGATAAGGTATTGTAGTTTCACGTGTACATAGCCAGTAGAGATCAACCCCAGGTGTATTGTTCAGGGCTGACCTCAACTAGCTACATCAAGGTACAAAATACCTGCTTCTTGTCTCCACAAGGATCTTACATTTAGACAGACACCTCACAATAGCAATCTTGATGTAAAATGCACCTTTTCTTTTTCAGTGAAGATAGAATCCTAACAAAAATGAGAAAAAAGCACAGCATGTTTAAAGAGTAACAAGCATACAGCACAGTCCAAATGTAAATGAAATTAGGTTCACCTCAGTCAATTGCACTGTGCAGAATAAGACAAAAACGGAATTTCTCCCTTTGTATTTTAGAAGATTTCTAAGAGCAGCAGCAAAATTTAGAAGAGAAAACCTCAAACAAATTGGCCTCACAGATAGAAAAAGCCATATGATTTTTTTGTGTTTACAAGATTGCATCTTCTGGTGTATGAGTTAATGCACTTTGTGAAAGTTACTGTGCCATGCCTTATAAGCTTCAGCAGGATGTGGTGGCAGTTCAAATTTCATGACAGAATGCTAACTTATTTTTGCTATTGAAAAAACTAATGAGGTGGTAAATAGTTGCAGAGCAGTGTTACATGCAGTGATATGCAGGTTTTTCATTATCTGTGCAACTGTATAGATGTAAAGGTAATGAAAACCCAAACAAGCAGCAAAAGCTTAAGGCATTAAAGCTTCAGTAGAACTGTGTCAGTGTTTTCTAACAGAAATATGATAAATTTAAGCAATCTCAAAACATCCCCTCAGTACTTCAGCTAGGGCCTTCTGCTAGGTCTAAGGTCTCATGAGTAGCACTTAGGTGAAAATCACAATTAAGCTAACATAGGCAATTTATTCTAATGCTGGTTTTACTCTAGCAAGGCAATGGCATAATGTTAAGCACTCTTAAGGATCTCTTTGTTACATTTCTTGCCTATAGCTTTTAATTGAAGGTGCTATCACAGCATCCCTATCAGACTCCAAATGTCATGAGCAGTAGAAAGCAGGAACACACAGTGCAGAGGGCTCTCCTGACCCCCAACTATATTTACTGAGGACAGCGGGATGTAAGATATAACACTTTTCAGTAGCTAGAGGCTTACTTGAATGAACTTCCACAATACTGAATACAACTAAGGCTGGTATTTAGCACTAGGACACAAAAATCTTAAAAAATACCAAGGGTGAGATAGTGAATGCAGAACGTTTTTTAATGTGGTCACCACTGATCCAAAGAACAAAAGTTCTGAAATTGGAATTACTTCTGTGACAGATGAAAATCAGAGATGACAATAAGAAGTACTTTGTCTGGAGTTGATCTGCCCCATCTATAAAGCTTCATCAGGCCTTGAATGAAACTGCTCTGCTGAAAAGTGCTCAACACACCACTTTTAAACCAGCAGACTCAAGGATTGCTGACTATCTGTATATCACAGCAGCACTGCCAGTTTTCTTATTAAAAGAGTAAGTTTTTCTACAAGTCGTCATCTTTTAACCATTTTGAAATGTAAAGATACATGAATGTTTTCATCTCTCATCCAAATCTCCCTTTCAAATTGCTGAATTCAAGAAGCACTATTGAGTTACTGAGTTGCAATCTCTACTGTTCTGCTTTGTGATTTCCATTTTTTTGTTGTTGTTTTCAGAATCAATTTTCTATCATGTCTGTGAGATACCACACCTATTACATATTGTGAATTTATCATGCCATATGTAAGAAAAGTATGAATGATCTTATATAGAGAAAAGAAAAAAAAAGTAAGTAAAACATATATTAAATAATTATACTGTCTATTTGTTTTAACTACCATAGATACAGGACGGCTACAAAAATAGCTGGTGAAATGCAGCAAGCTAGCTGGTACTACAGTATCGCCCAGTACTTCAGCAGCTATAGGTGAAGATATATACAGATGATTTTAGTTGAGTATGTCTCTGATGGAGATACTAACTGGTCTGAGGGAAAATTATTCATGAAAGCTATTATACCATATGAAACTAGTTTCACTCTGCTATTATGCACATCTAGGATGCCTATACAGTGTCAATTACAAGAATTCAGATTTGGTCAGTATTAAAATGCAAGTGCGTAACACTACAAAATCAACCACCTCTGTCCACCCTATACCTGCTTTTAGTACTTAAAAGTCCATCAAATGAAACATACTACAGATTTTGAGATGCAGCTTAGGGCTTAATACATTTACTCCGTCAGTTCCAATTATAACCAGAAGGAGCTGTCTCAGCTAACATCTGCAAACCCATGGTTTGAAGTTAGGCCCTAGTTTCTCTTCTGCCAAACCTTCAGCTCAGTTTTGCAATCCAAATTTAGTATGGCACCAAGCTAGAGAGAGAAAATATGTGTACCATACTGCAGGAATGGATTTTCTTCTCAGATTTGTGTTAATAAATATAATTAATTCTATTTTGATACTTTTAAAACGACTGGAACAAGATAGAGCAAGTAACTATCTAGTTTAGCAAGTGTTTTACTTCCTATATTATGCTTCTATCCAGATACTCTTCCACATGCTTCAAATCTTTGAATCTTAATGAAGCCAACTGGTTCCTTAGAAGTCCTTGTGTGAACACAAACAATGTGTGGTTATGAGTGAGGCGTACTACAACAGATCAAACAAAAAATGTGCCACTTCTTTACTGTGATACTATTCATTTGAAAGGAAAAGTCAGATTTCTAATACGTGCATAAATATGTTTTATGAAAATAAGTGTCCTCAGAGAATGAAAGAAGAGATTAAAAAGAGAAACAAGAAAGGACAGAGACAGTATCTCATGAAAAAGATGTATTTAAGCATCAGCCAAATTACATCTTTTTCATATCATTTATAGTGGAAGTTTGAAGACTAAAATACTCCATAAGCCATTAGTTTCTTGGTAGTCTGTGACGGATTAGAATATTTCTTAATGAACCCCTAAAGCACAGAAGAAGGCCAAAGCCTAGATTTGAGCAAATCTGAGTAACAGTGAAATCCAGAGATGGTCAACAGCGATGCTATCAATAGACACATCACAAAACCATAGAAGTGCCTCAGTTCCTTAAAACTCTCAAGAAGCACCTATAATTTTGTCAATTTCTTAGCCCAGAATTTGAAAAACAACATTAAGAAACTACAGTTATCCCTCAGTGAAACAGATCAGAAAACCAAAAATGTTACAAGATTCAAATTACTTGCTGAAGGTTCTGGACCGCACCTTTGCATGGCGGTAGTTTGAAAGCTTACACAGCCCACTCAGAAGTGGTCCTGCTCTACTAGTTAAATACTGCATGACTTTTGTTGCAATGCTTTAGTACTAAAGCAAAGATGAAGAAAAACAAAACTAAGTGTATTTAAATCCCATTCATACAATATAGTTTCATCTCACTCACATGACTGATGTTCACACAATTCACCCAGATAGTCACCTATAGCTTCATTGACCAGCTGGACTATACCAGTACTGTCAACAGAATGGGCATGAGTAGCCAAGATAAACAGGATTCGGGTGAACCATGGGTGGCTTCCCTTCGCTACATACGTGTTTGTCATCTGTTTCCACAGTATAGACAAACACTGCCATTTTTAAGTTTGAGGGAGAAAAAAGATATTGTAAAATAAAAATAAAATGTCAATCACAGCAGCGGATCATCAATGTTGTCTCATTTTGTACTTCTGCTGATTGACAACCTGGTGCTCTTGCAGAATACAAAGGAAAAAAAATCAGGCATTCATTTCGAACTGAAATATTTGACAGATGTAACAGCTTTTTGCAATGAAAGTGATGAAATCTCAAATAGCAAAGTCCACCTCCTGTACAGTAGGGAAATTAAATTTGAACAGCAAAGGTTTATTGTCTTTAGACAGATGCAGATTTCATTTGCGGGTTTTTTTTTGGGGGGGGTTGTTTGTTATTTATTTATCTGGCAGTGGTACACAGCCTACCTCCTGCTGCTCTAGATGCCACAGACTTCAATACGATCCATATTTCAGAGTACTGTTGTCATAGACTGAAAGCAATTCCAAATTTTCTTACTGGTAACACTGGCACATCACTGATATTTTGACCTTTATTTTTGCAATGGTGAAAGTGAAACAATCTGACAACTGACGGAAAATTCATACTGCTATAGATACATGCCTAAACCAGAGAGGTAGAAGAAACATTTTACACTGTAATGTGAATGGCCAGTACTTAGGTTCATAGAACAAGGTACCAAGGAACATGCAGTACGAGAGAAAACACAAATACTCAGAACAGCACCAAAACAAAATAACTGTTGTTTCATTGCACCGCCTTCCTAAAATAGATAGCTGATGGCCAGATAACAATTTAATAAAAAGTCAGCAAGAGTCCTTCTGTTGACTCGGGAGCCCTTGAATTTGAGCCATGATCTAAAGAAGACTTTCTCAAAGGCAACTGTGCCCATTATACATTTTTTTGCCCATATACACTGTTCAAATAATACCTTCACCTAAAGAAATACATAACCTTAAAACTGGTCTCTTGAATTCATTGAGAAAACCTGATAACGAAGAATACCGATCACACTGAATCATACTCTTCAATGGATGTGGGATGCATCTCACCCAACTGTGTTCATCAGCTTTGGCAACCAGATTAAACCACCGTATTTTCTTCAGGGTGGAGTAAATAGTGAACTCAGTGAAGCCCATTAGATTTGATTACAATTATAATTCAGACAAGATGAATCCCACCATAATGTCAACAGAAGCAAAATGTGTGCACAGGCACTACCAGCTAAGTATACTGGTGAAAACTATACAGATTATACTTTCTGTGAACATACTTTACAGAAATAGGGCTAGATTCACAGTCAGAGATTGGGCATCTCAAGTAACCATAATATTCAGATATATTCAGTACATGCTGCAATAAGATGGACTGGCATAACAACAGTATTCCCAAAGCCTACACCACTGAATGGAAAGCCACTAAAACCAAGAGTCAAATATCACTCCCTTTTGGGCTCTGCATCCTATTCTACACAGAAAGGAGGTGTTGTCTTAATATTCATTAGTCTATACCCTTTTCTGGAGTTCTGGACCCCTTCCTGTAAAACCAAACTTCTGTGAAAACTTTCTTCCAAAAAATACTGTAAGAGAAGATCGAACTCAGTGGTGAAAGCATTTCACCATGAAGTTCAGTAGCAAATTTATTTCTCTTAAAGGAATCCGAGTGAAAACTCTCTACAATAACCTGATGTATAGGTCATACACAGAGACATATGTATGCTATGGAACCTTTACACAAAAACACAATTGCCTCCATAACCTTATGTGCTTTGAAGGAGCACAGACAATGAGATAAAAATTTGCATCTATCAGGTTTAGCCATTTAAGAGCTACTACTGCTAGCCACCAATCAACAAGAGGCTGTAAGAATGGTAAATATCATTTACAAGTGAAATATGGTTTTCCTCTTTTTTTGGTGTTTCAAAGGTTGTATGACCTTATAAGGCATAGGCTAAATTAGTTCAATTTGATGGAAAATATCATACAGGCAGACATTCAAGAATTTTTCACAATTAAGAAAATTAACAATTAAGAAAATCAATCACAGAATTTTCTTACTAGCAACACATGAAAGCCTAGGAGGTACTAAGAACATCCTGCAGAACTACAAATAAAGTAGCTGTATCTAACAATTTGACTGGAAGGAATGAGGGCAAATGAATGAATATCAGTTTCAGGCAACAAAGTGTTTTACAAATCAATATCAACAGCTCTCTTTTTTCAACTATCAGCCAGTGAGAATATCCAATTTAATTTTTTGGACTCAGAAGACGTTGCTTTTTTAGGACTCAGAAGAGGTTGCTTTTTTAAAATTTTACCTAGATCTTGTTTCTGTGAACCTGGGGGAGGAAACAAAGGAAGGAAGAAAAATCTGACAGCTGATCCTTCACATTTTATTAAATTCAGATCAAAATAAAATTATTTTTAATTCATTCCTGAATAATTTTACGTATTTTTTAGATTTTGGAAATATTATCTCAACATCATCCTATTGCTTTTATAAAGAAGTTAATATCAGAAAGGGCTGCAGATCCTATAAATCAGCAGATTTACTCCAGCTTTGTTTTAGCTTCAAATGCTGAACTGTTACTCTAGAAAAAAGGTTCCCTATATTCCTCTTGTAACAAAAAGTATGCATATTACAAACAACTTTCAAGTAATAATATTAATATTTACACACAAGAAGTTCAGTGTGACATTTCACAAAACAAATGGCAAAGCTAAAACATCAGGTCACAGGAAACTACAGATTCTACACGCCAACAAATCCTGACAAATGCTGTATTACTCTATTTTCTCTCTGTGCAACAGAAGATGCAGGACAACCGATGCCAAGACTTTAAAACAAATCTCCCCCATAACTCACTTGCTGCAAAAGAAACAAGAAGCAGCAACAAAGAATGGATAACTTTTGAGACTGGTACAATTTAGACACCTCAGTATGACTACAAGTCAGATTTTTTAACTACCTTTCTCTGTATTATCACATATAATTCAGGATACACACAAACCCCAAACACTAATATGAGAATGCAGGCCAAATAATTCAAAGACTTGACGGTCCAGATATTTTTAGTAAGATCAATATGAATTTTATATCAAATTGATAGTAGTCCGTATGTTTTCCTGAATCCCAGAGGTCCCAGGAATAATCTACATGTGGTTTTGTATGGCTACAACAATGTTGCTATTCAAAACAATTTATTTATTTATTTGAAATTTTCATAATTGCATGACCAATGAAAAAGTGTAGCAATATCAATTTGAGGTGTCTTCATCAGAAATAGCTATTTCTGCTTCAAGAGAGAGTTTATAGCTCACTAGAAAACAATCCATTACAACAAAATTATTGCCATTCTATTAGAAGGAACTTTTTTGCACGCTATTTTAATTATAAAGGAATGTTTAACATTATATGCATTTTCTGCCTGTACAAGCACTTAAAATCACAGGTAAAACATTAAAGCCCCTTACGTTGCAAATGTCTTTCTAAAAGATGCCAATAGAAATAAACAAAAGATGTCCTCCTCCCCCCATACTTCAGTAAAATGTGATGGCATCCATTCAGTTCTTATCTACAGCCTGTGAAATCTTTTTCCACTCAATGGAATGTTATCTCATGTAGTCCAGAAATGAACTGATTCTGAATGCCCACATCAGTGTATGGGGATAAATCATTTTACATACATTGTGCCACAGACTAGAAAGACAATGCAATGATAAAAACAGGAAAAAAAGTAATAAATAATAAATTTTTCTCTGTATGTTAGGTTTTTATTCAGTGAAGATATGGACACTACAGAATGTATGTGAAATGCTGTACTTCAGTAGCAAGTAAGGAAACTTAAGAGTATAGATTTTACAGACCACCATGATGTTCTGTGGAAGAAGTAAAACCAAAAACTCAGGTATCACCTGTAATTCCTGTTAGATCTTTCACGATACTGTATGTCCATTTTGTCAGTTATTTACTCTATGTTTGGTGCAATTAAATGATAAAGTAAGAAGATACAGCATCTCCTGAAATAAATGTAACTTCAACCTGGCTATTCTTGAACAAAAGTTGCCTAAAAGAGAATTAGTCCATTAGGCATTATGTATCCGGCCCTTGGATTGTATATATCTACGTAAATAGTTCTATGGCACAAATAAGAATCCTAGATCTGATGAAGCAATATTACTCAGGACCTCAAACATATGCTTCAGACAGGTAGACTGTGCCCATAAGGAGTTGCTGAATGTAAATGGGTCACAGTTTTCATATCTTTAACATCTGTCATTTATACCCAAGAAAGCACATCAGGGGCAAGAAAATTAATTCCCCAATTGCTGTCAACTGTGTTAGGGAACAGCAATAAACAGCTTTACTGTAAGCCTCTAGCTACAATAAAATTGCTGTCAATAAAGTGTGGCTGATATGGTTTTGCTCTGCTAGAAGAGATTCTTTGGAAGTGAGAATCTGAAATGGAAACTAAAAAGATTCTCCCTTGTTCTTATATACAAAAGAACATTATCTCAAAATTCCAATAGCATTAAACTCTCAAGATCCAGTTGTCACTCACATGTGTGGCACAAATTTCTTACCATATGTGAAACTTTGGCTTGGGACACATGAAACGTCAGTGATTCTGATAAAAATCTTTTGTATGGGAGATGTTTAAAGAGAAATAAAGCTTACTAAGCTTTTATTGTCTGTATCTGTATACACAAAATGTTCCTACTCAAGTTTAGCATGTCTACTGTCACTATTAAAAATGGTATTATAGCTTAGGGTTATGTTCAGATTCCCATTATAACCCCCACTTTTCACATGCTCTTAACTTTCTAAAAAATTCTTCTTTTCAGCTGAAATTTTCCATGCTTGGTCTCAGCTCAAAAATGAATTTCTTCAGACAGTTGAGCAAAATCTGTTAACCTATTTTTCAGTTATACAACAATACAAAAAAATACACTGTACATTTTCACAAT
Source organism: Neopelma chrysocephalum (assembly GCF_003984885.1). Lineage (NCBI taxonomy): Eukaryota > Metazoa > Chordata > Aves > Passeriformes > Pipridae > Neopelma > Neopelma chrysocephalum. Next base: position 57,943 of record NW_020897994.1, on the reverse strand, counting down.
TTTTGATATTTCAGTGTAAATATATAAATATACAGAATTAGAAACCAATTAAATTTTACATGCAGACACTTTTCCAGGTGACTAGTCCTCACCCAAGACCAATATCCATGCTAACACATAAACCAAATTCAGCATACAAAAGAAACAACAAAATTGTATTTTTTATTTATACTAAGTGGTAAAACAAGGCCACTAAAAATAATATCGCACACAGAATTGTGGAATGCTATGGTTACAGAATTTTAATATTTGCAGGTGACGTAAGCTCTGCACTGCTGTTCCAATGCAGATTTCCATCAATTTATGCACCTTGAAATTGCCAGTCTCAGCGTATCAAATTAAGAGTCATTAATGTTTTCAGCTTTTCTTTTCTCTTACATAAACCCAAACTTACAAATTTAAACACTCCACAGTAAGATAACATCAATGACATTTTCCACATAAAGCTTAAGTTATGTGCATTGATCAGTGGGATCCTGGCTAGTTGTTCCTTGATCAGGCAAAAAGTCCACTGAGTGAAAAAGGAGTAAAGCAACCTTCATGGAGTTTATGTTATTGACTGTAAGATTAAAAATATATTTTAGTATGGAATGCATTTAATGTGTCAGTCACGCCTCAAATCCTAAATTTCTGCCATTAGAGCACAGAAATAAATGCACAGTGTTAACATATATTTAGCTTTCCTGAATCTACTAGAACTGCACACATTTCCAAAATTTACAAATTATCACCTTGATTCAGAAAAGTGCTTATAGTGTGCTTACAGCTGTCTTTCTTGAAGACAACATCTGAAATCATTAGGACTTTTAACGATTTGCTTCAGTCCCACCACTTTTTAAATGAAAGTTAAGCACATGCCTAAATGCTATTTGATTAGGAATGAAGACTGAAGGTTTTGCCCTTAACCCACACTGATACATATTTTTAAACCTGTGTTATTTGTCACTGCTGTGCTTTAAATCTGATTAAATGAAGTTGTTATAATTTAAAATTGGGATAACCACAGTAAATTGGCCCTAATTTCTTTTCTTATTTAATCTATTATTAATCTAATGACATTGAGTAGGAGTTTTTGTCTGTTTATTTGCTTTTCAAAGAAGGGCTTTCATACAGAAGAATACACGTCGTGGTCTTCTGTATTTCTGTGTAGCTTTTTGGTGTAATGACTTAGTAATTTGAAGTGCATTTTAAAGTTCAATCAAATACTGAAAAGAACACTGATTGGGAAGCCTGCATAGATTTCAGTATTCTTTATGAGTCATAACTGATTTTAGAAGCTTAGCTATATAAGCTGGTGGTGCGCAACATCCTTTCCATACTCCTAATTATGTGAATTAGCATTTAGAACAATCCCAAGTTCAAGTATTCAAAAATGCTCCTTTCAGAGCATCCACCAGGTTTACTGCAAGATAGGCACTTGAAGGAGGCTTTGGTTTTTATACTGGGTAGTTGAGAAACATCAGTCTGTACAATTCAAAGTGACATGTAAAGACTTAACCACAAAATTTCCACTAAATCTATTGATGTTTGCACAGAAATTGCCACCAAAAATAATAAAAAAAAGAACCTAAGAAATCTTTATTGAACAATATATTTTTTAATTCTAAAAGCTTTTTGACTTAGGACCCAGTTCTAACAGATTTCTAGGGCCAAACTCCCATCAAAAGTAACAGGATTTGGCTTGAATCAAGTCCAAGTGTGGACTCAGGTTTTACCTCTCTACTAATACTAATGTATCTGCAAGATACATTGTATGTGTATTTAGCTTGGACCGAAAGAAACTGAAAATAAAAATGGAGAATGCTAGTATTTCTTAGACATACATTAATCCTATATTTCATCTTTTCCTATCATAACATTCTCCACAACAATTCCTGCACTCTTTGCAAAACACATCAAGACAACTTGCTGAATATATATGTAATTTAACACAACTAACCTTAGATGTAGAGAATTTAGTTATGCTAAACCAGAAGAAAACAGTACAGTGGCACAGAACTAAGTGTCACTTCCTAAAGGAAATTTTAAAAATGTTTTTCAGATGCTGTGGCATTAGCATACACTACTATTCAGTAAGATTTTAAGTCTGAATACTTTGCTTAAAGGCCATAGTCTATCACAAATCTAAAAAACAAACAAAAAAAAACAACCAAAAGACCTATGAAGGTATATTTAACTCCTATGTCAACGAATATTAGCTAAGATGCATCCTAATTTCAGGAATTACAGACAGAAAAAATAGGAAGACTGTTGATGATTACTACCATTGCTGGCTATACTCCTCCAGCCAAAACTGAAAAGGAAGCATAAAAAGGTTACATCCTGTTAACACTCATCATTGGGAGAAAAAATGAAAAGACACTATCTTCTTCCTCACATAGTAAAAATACACAAGCTCAGTTTAGATAACTGTCTACCTAAGACTTATATTTTCAGTTACATACATATACAGATTTTGCAGGTAGCAATTCAAATCATATGAGTATCTGCTGACTTCAAAAATTATTCACTAAGACCTCAGTGAAATTTGAATCAGGCCCATATATAGGTATAATAACTGATAATATTATTATCATTATTATTATTATTAAATGGAGACCAGTGTATTCAACGTAATGAACACAGGTAACTGTGGAAATATAGGCAGTAGTTTTTGTTTGGGTGTGGGGTTTTTTTTCCCCTTATGTTCAATTTCATTGTCCAGGGTTTATACATTCTGTCAGGTAAATAATTTTTGGGGTCTTAACTGCCTCTAAATACTATGGAGGGTTAAGTCTGAGGTTCCCAATCCAGTTTGGAAAGCTAATTTAAGCTAAATCAAAATCATCCCAGAACAGAAAAAGAATGTGTGGTTTGGGGGTGTTACATTTTGTGACTAAAACTGGGGAGAAAACTTCAGCTGAGTAACCACAGATTACACAGAGCTCTTCTATAACTTTGTCTGGATTTTTTTTTAAATCAGTTCTTTTTTAACTTAAGATGACAGTATGAGTACGGTGCTGTGTAAGAGCCTGAAGATGTCTTGAAGAGTATACCCTTCTTTAAAGTCCTTTAGAAAGACAAAAGGTTTTGTGAGATTCTTCTGTAGTGTTTTCAGTGTCTTGTTGTAAGTACGAGCTGGTTTAGAGCAGTTACTTTAATAGAACTGCCTCAAAAGTGCTTGTTTTAGTCTTAGCATCTTGTTAGTGTGACACCTTACAGAAACCCAAAGTCAAGACATAGTTCTGGGAACATCACGTTCATCTCAGATAAGGCTAATGCAACAGTAAGAGAATGACTTTATCCTAGACTTGGCTACTGTCAAAATCTTTTTGCACAGACAAGCCTAAATGTCTCTCACTTGATTCCCAAGGATTCATATCCCTAATAAATTCAGACAAATCACTATCACTTGGCGGGTACAGCGCCCGCAGGAATACGGACGCGAGTCCCGACACCGACCGAGTCTCTGCAGCGAAAGCGGAGCACGGAGAAAGCCGCCTCGCAAAGACGCAAACTTAACTACTGACCACTCCAGTGCAACTACCATTAAATAAAAGGTTCTTTGGCTGGAATATCAGCTCGATCCTTCCCTCCCCCCCCCGCGTTCCTCCCCCAGCTACTGCAGGGCTGGCGCCGGGCCAGCGCGGGCCGCGCGGTGCCTCAGCGCCATCTACAGGCGGCGCGGCCGCTCCCGCGGCGGCCACAGACAAGCACCCATAAAATAAATTAGACAGCACCGCATTTAAATCTTTATTAGCAAGGAATTATTAGACCTAAGAAAAAACTAATGCTGGATTTGGTTGAAATATGAGTCTCTCAGCCTCCTAATCCCTCTTCATATGGCGTGTTTCACAGTTTAAAATGAGCTATGACAGATCACTTATGCATTACTAAGATGAGAAAATATTTACAATGGTTTTGTTTTTTTCCCTGCATAATTCAGATGTATTCAGACAAAGCATTCCTTTCAAAAGTATGCTTTGGCCATTTTTTAAAATACGCAGCAAACTGCCTATGCAATACCAACTTTCATCTATTACAAAAAAATCATGTTGAACTCAAACAGAGGAAGACTTCCGTATGGCTTAGTTATATCCTACCAATAAACCACGTGCTTCACTGATGCAGTAGCTTGGAAATTAGGCTGCATTTGTTAGGGAAAAAAATTAACCCCTTTATTAACACTAACTTATCAAGGTTACAAATCGGCTTGAACTGTAAAAGAAACTCAACTCACTTCAAAATTTGAAACAGAATGTACATATCCCTTCAATCTTGAAACAGTCAAATATTTTCATAGAAATTTAGCATATAAGGGAAACAGTTCTTCAATAACTTTTACATTTGGACAGTCACATACTGGGGAGAAAAAAAAAAGTTGGTTTTCAGTTTTGTTTATGCACATGTATGTGCACATGCAGAAAGGCATAACATACGATTAACAATAATTATTCTTCAAAACCCAAAGTATCAGACGCATTTTGCAAACACATGGTTAAGCCCCAGGTAAATGATAAAGGGGTCAAAGGGGTTTTTTATTTGTTCTTGTTTTGGTGTTTTGGTTTTGTTGGTGTTTTGGGTTTGTTGGTTTTTTTTTTTTGTTCCCCCCATACTGTTAACTAAATTAAATCAGACTGAAACAAAAAACACCTCACAACACAGTGGCACTTTTAATACTGGTTGATCGGGCACTTGTATGCAGTACTTATAGACCAGTAAAAGTGCTCGTTTACCTGTCTGGTGTGTAAGGGGCCCTTTGTCTTGAAGCCTCCTTGGGAACTGCACTCTGAGGCACTGAAGTGATCTGAACTAGTGGAAGAGCGTTTGGAAAGGGTGTCACAACCACCAACAAAGGTGTTGTCCAATGGGAGTTCCTGAATCACATGGTGCTTTTTCACTGAAACTGGAGTGTCAGGTTTGAGATGAAAAGCAGACTGCGGAGAGGCAGATTTGTAATGCTTGGCAAGATCAGGACTGTTAGGCTTAAAGGTGGTTGGTGGTGCTGTGCCCCAATCAAATCTTCCTATACTTTGCTCCTCCAGCTCTGCTGGAAGGCTTATTGTCCCGTTGATAGGTTCATGAACTGCATCATCAGGTTTGGACTCCTCAATGGTCACAAAGTTCAAAAGAGAGCTCTTTGGAGATTTCCTTTTCTTCCTTTTCTTTTTCTTGTTTTGCTTGTTCTCCTGATTGGGAGACATCCACTCAGCACCTTGCTTGCTCCTCTGGGCAGCTTTGAATCTGGATGCATGCCGACATCGAACAAGAACTGTGACAAATATCACCACTATGACAACCATGGCACCTGCTACAATAGCAATCATGATCGTGAGATAGTCCTCATTTTGGTAGGGTTGGCTGCTGTCCCCTATGTTCCGATCCAGAGGTGTTTCCATAGTTCTGCGTATCAAGTCATAAATATAAGAGGCATTTCCAGCAGTATCATTTACATACAAAAATACAAGCACAAGAGTATGCAGGGATTTGGGATAACCCAAATCACTTATGTTGACAACTAGGCGATGCAGCCCCACATCATTAGGAGTTGGTTTTTCTTCCAGAGTGATATTACCTGTCACTGGATCAATCCGAAACAAACCCTTGTTATTGCCGCTTACAATTGTGTACTTCAGCTCAGCATTCATGCCAGTGTCTATATCCACAGCAAAGACTTCAGCTACCACCGATCCTGGAATTGCTGAGAGTGGCACTAGCTTAAAAGAAGTATTAGAAGGTGGGTAGATGACAACGGGGCTGTTATCGTTAACATCCATCACATTTATGGTTACTTTCGCTGTAGAAGAGCGAGGAGGTTGCCCTCCATCCACTGCTTTAACATCAAAGGTGTAAGAGCTCTGCTGTTCTCGATCAAAGGAAACATTGGACTTTATAACTCCAGAGTACGGATCCAGCACAAAGTTTTCATTGTCATTCAGGATGGAAAGGGTCACTGCTTTATTTTCCCCAGCATCCGCATCAGTCACTGTGATCACTCCCACTGTGCTATACTTTGGCAAGTTCTCTGATACGAAAAACTGGAAATGATTATGAGTAAATTTGGGACTGTTGTCATTTTCATCCAACACGGTAACAATTACAGCCGCTTGACTCTGCAAAGGAGGGGTGCCGTTGTCTCGGGCTGTAACAGTGAAAATGAAACGCTCCTGCTCTTCTCTGTCAAAAACTCTGGAGGCTGTCAAAACTCCTGTCTTTCGATCCAGATCAAAAAAGGAGGCATTAGGACCAAGCTGATAAACAATGTCTGCATTTTTCCCACTGTCTTCATCTGTGGCACTAATAGTTGTTAAGTATAGACCACGCCGGTTGTTTTCAGAAACTGACAGCTCAATTACAGGCTGGCTGAAAATCGGAGGGTTGTCATTTTCATCCTCCAGCTTAACTCTTACCAGGGCAGTCTGGTTCAAACTGGGCTTGCCAGAATCAGAAGCCACAATTTTAAAGCTGAATTCTTTGGTGCCCTCATAGTCCAACAAAGAAGAGGTCTCTAACAAGTACTGGTTGTCGTAAACTGCTTTCAGGTGGAAGGGGACCTCTCTCTCAATGAAACAGATCACTTTACCATTCACATCAGTGTCCTTATCTGAAACTGTAATTAGGGCAATCTTTGTATTGATGGGATCTTTCTCAGATAAGTACACTGTGCCATTGATAGGACTTATTATGTACCTGAGGTCTATGTTAGGAGGGTTATCGTTTACATCAGTGACATTGATGGTGACAGTTGCTCGGGCTGGTGTAGAGCTACCATCACTAGCCAGCACTGTCACTTTGTGAATAGCAGTCTCTTCTCGATCTAAGGACCTCTGAACTGTAATCAACCCTGTGGTGTTGTTTAAAGCAAAAAATCTTTTGGTTGCAGGGGCGACTTGGGCACCAAAAATATATCTGATTTCTGCATTGCTTCCTATATCAGCATCTGTAGCATGAAGCTGAATTACAGAAGTGCCTACAGGGGCATTCTCTGGTATATGGACCTCTACTTGACTCTCTTTAAAGACTGGCCTGTTATCATTGACATCACTTACTGTGACTTGCAGGATAGCTGTGCTGGACTTCTGGGGGGTACCTCCATCCTCTACTTTGATTTTCATCACGTAGGTGTCCTTTTGCTCTCTGTCCAAGTTCTGCTGCACAATCAGCTGAGGCCATTTCTCTCCTTCTGGAGTTTCTACAATATCCAGTCCAAACACACTCTGCCCGTTTAACAACTCATAGTGTTGCACACCGTTGAAACCTGTGTCAGGATCTGTTGCTGATGGGATTGGAAAACGACTGTTGATCAGAGTGTTTTCTGGGATGGAGATATTGATGACGGGGGATGGAAACATAGGTGCATTGTCATTAGTATCCTTTACAATGATTTTTATTTTGATGAGTCTAAAAAAGTCATTAGGGAGAATCACCACTTCAAGTTCAAAGAAACACTCATTTTCTTCTGCATAGGAAGCTCCAGCACAGAGTTTTTCTCTGTCTATTCTGTTAGACGTCGTAAAAATTTCCCCCGTGTTACTGGACACTTTGACCAGAGGCGCATCCCCCGCTTTAGACACCAGTCTGTAGACAAGGCTGGCACTGGTCCCTGTGGCAGCATTGATATGAGAAATGTTCAGGTCCTTTGGTATGTTCCCTATGGGTACGTTTTCAGGCAGCTCCTCTCTAATAGTATAAATAAGTTCTTGAGCTAGAGCAGAATCCAGCCTTAAACAGGCAATCAGAGCAGCCAACAGGTAAAAATCCCTCAGGTCCATGATAATGCTTTTATTCTCTTTTCACGGATTTTAGGACTTAAAGGTTTCCAGAGTGGAATGACGAGTGATTTGCAAGAGGAGGCATGCATGGACTGCAGGATGCATTACATCTCATTTCTTATTTGGAGACATCACTGTCAACACAACCACACAGAACAGCATTATTGGTTTTTCTAGGCATGATAAATCCACAATCTCCAACTACTACTTATTTTTGCAATGCACGTTTCCAGCAGTACATTTTCCTACTGCTCCCTTTTACAAGCAATCCGTCTGGACAAATGCACTAATATCCCATCAGCTGCATTTGCACAGAGCGCAAACGAAACTAACTACTTGCAGGATTAAAGGTAGCTACCATTTCAACACGTACTTTCTTAATAATTTCTCTCTACACCGTGTAATCCGTAAGGTGAATTCCCCCTCTAGCCTCCTCCACCCAGTCATTTGGTGCAAGTAAAAAACCTTCCCGGACCACTTCTGGATTCCAACTGCTGTGTCAGCTGCCAAATGTAATTTGTTGTTTGCTTCCATACATATTTTTTAGCTCTTGCTAACTACATTTTTCTCTGTGCCCTCTATAGCCATCGTACTGGGAAATAATCACCCGGACATGCTGCTGCTGCTGCTGCTGCTGCTGCTGCAGTCGACACTGGCTACTTCACATCCCTGTTAACTGATTAGACAATAACAGGACTTAGTTTCTTACGCTCTCAGCTCAGTGTTTCCTCTCCAGATGTCGGATACTTCTCCTTCTGTTTAATAACCGAAACTTTGTTATTAAACACAGTTTAAATCAGGAAGCTGGAAATTCCAAATGCAACCTAGGGGCAGAAGCATGTTTACGGCGGGGGGGGGCGGGAAGGAATATACGTTTTCTGACGACATGAGGAGGAAAAAAGATGTAGCCTTTCCCCATTGACACTGATCTCCCTTCAGGATGATGTTAGCAGCTGCCACACATAAATACTGCAGACTAATAATGCAGGTGAAAAAAAAAAAAAAAGAAAGAGACGGACAGACTTCTGTTTGCATGCACTGCTAACCGCGAATTACCGGGGTGCAAGGCTGCCGGCACCTACAGTTTGACTGGAACTGGGCAGTCCCTGAGCACTAATCTCATCTGCATTAAGCTGCACGGGAACTGATGCCTGTGATTACTTCCAGCAGAGTAATGCAGGTAGGGATGCAGAGACAGCGACTAGGTGAGCCTCTGCCACCACCATCAACTGAATCCCAAACGCTGATTCTTTCCCTAGATAAATATACTGCGTGTCGGCTTTTTGTTTTTTTCTTTAAAGGAAATGCATCCCAGTGTAAGGGTAACTTTGCACTTACGTTAGTTGTCTACCTTTGACGATCTGCAGCTAAGCAATGATCAGTTCCAGCAGATACAGCACAATGCATCTGGTAAAACACCAGTTTTGGAGAAATCAGCAGCAGCCAAACGCTTCGTCCTCGAAATATGTGTTGCTTCGGGGTGGCAAATTAGCAACTCCAGGGAACAAATACACAGTTCTGTCGTTAGTCTCCTCTCCACGTTTCATTCCTATGAAGCGGCGATCCTTTGGGTGTCTAACGTGCACGCAACAACCCAAACAAACAGCAAGAGAAAAATCCGGTGCACTTCTTAAAGGGGGGGTATTTTCCGCTCTGCACTGCACACCATTCCTATCCCTCTCTCGGCAGCGAAGAGGCAGCTACATGAAGTCTGCAACTTCTGACTGGAAATGGCAAGAGTTGGTCTGGCGGTGCTTCTCTTCTCCCTCTTTAGCTCTGGGGTGACAGTTGCCCATTAAAAAAAAAAAATCCTAATAGGTTATTGCTTTAGTGACGGGAGGAAGCGGCGGCGCTTTCCCTCTTCCCTCGCTTCTTCCCTCCCTCCCAGCCTCTCTCCTTCACAGACACTCTCTCCTTCTCCCTCTCTCTCTCTGAACTGAAATTCTTGATATAACTCTCAATAAGCCCAGAGGGAGGGTGGGAGCGGCGCGAGGCCACCCCTCCCTCCGCTCCGCATTGGCCCGCGCCGGCGGGGGCGGTGGCGGCGGAGGCGGCCCCGGCATTGGCCGCCGGGCACGTCGCTCCCCGCCCGGGCGGGCGGCGAGAGGCCTCCGCGGGGCTCGGAGGGGACCGGCGGGGGGCGAGGGAAAACGGAGGGAGCGGGGTGACACAGCGGGAGCGGGGGGCGGCGGGCGAGAGAAAGACGGCGGCAGGCGGGGGTGGCGGCCACCCGGCGTGCAGGCGGGCGCTCCGCGGTCAGGGGCGCAGCGCACCGGGGGGCGGGAAGGGGATCGCAGGAGGGGTGTCCGGGGAGGGGGGCAGGAAGCATCATCGGGTTCGCGCGTAACTCCGGGGTAATCCGGAAAATCAGGGTTTCGGTTTTGGGTGGGTTTGGGTTGGTGGTGTGGTTTTGGGTTTTTTTGGCGGGGGCGGGAGGCTGCCCCAGTGCGCGCTCGGTCCCGCTCGTGCGGGGAGCGGGCAACGCCGCCGCCCGCGGTGGTGTCGGGCCCGGGGCGGAGCAGAGCGCGATGTCTGCGGGGCCGCCGCCGGCGCCGCGCAGGGTCGGAGGCAACCGCCTGCCCCGACTCTCCTCCGCCCGCTTCGGCCTTATATTTAATACATGCCCTTTCATCTATTATTCAGGCTGCTCTGACTCCAGCTCCGTCTCGGCTCCCATTTACGCCTGCACACCTTTCTCCTTCCCCTTTCTGAAGGGTCAGCCGAGACACTCGCCGAGGGAGGGAGAGAGCTGCTCTGCTGGTTTGGGTCTTGTCTGCTTAAACATTGAACTGGAAAAGATTCCTCCTCTCTGTGGTTTGATAAATAATAAAAGTGATCGTTTCGCCTTCCCCATAAATGACACAGGTAAATTACCCAGCTAGCCACAAAGAAGCATCACACGCCTAGAAGACACTGTAATAAAATGCCAATGTATTACGATATGAGTGACCTCAAAAGTGTGACAAGAAGATGATTATAGTGCATTATATGCAGTGCCTTTTTCAACATTTTCTGAAGCATGAATGAATCTTCATTTGACTGTGCTTTTATTGCTAGCTTTTCTCAGCTTGAACTTACAAGCCGTATGACAGAACTTATCTAATTTAGTATGCCCAGGTACATGGCCACACTGGCTGCTGGTTGTGTTTAAGCCTTCTAAATATATATGTGTAGAAAAAAACAAAGATAAGATCAGCATTTGACTTTATGTGGTGGTATCTAATTTGCATATTTTCAGTTGATAGCTTTGGTGAGCTAAAGATCCAAGTTCTACCCTGAAGATTTTACATTTTCAGATGTAGGCTCCAACCCTTAGACTCCCATATGTGTCTGCACGTAGGACGCAGTGTTAACTGACGGTGGAAGTTACTTGTACCTGTCAGAGGTCAGTAATTTGCATGGCGTGGCATTGTGTGGCACATACTGATAAATGTACATATCCTTGCAAGTCACATGGATGCAGATGCTGTATGTGAATGTTGCGCATCCTTTAATCCCATGATGTGTAAAGATTAAACACACTCAGTTTTGCGGTGCTTTGTATTTGTGTCCAAAAGACTCCTGTTACAGATACACACAGAAAAAAATTGATCCTGGTTTTGATGATATCAAGTAACACTAGAAAAGGGAACTGAATCTAATAATAGTTTAAGAAAAATGTTCATTATGTAATACAGGAAGGATGGCTAGAGCCCCAGCATTGAAAGTCAAGCAAGTGACATGAAGAAGCAACCTTACTGCCCAACCTTAGAAAAAAAATTCTCTGAGTGAATGAAGTACACAGTTCTTTTATCTTTTAAAATACAAAGCAGAACAGCCATTAATAAAGAAGGTAATTAGAACTACTAGCGTTCTGTGTAATGCAGGCTGCTTCTGAAATACGGCGTGTTTATGTATGCATTAATAATGCACACATTTTTCCTGACACTAGTCATATCACAGCAGTATGGCATCACAGACGTTTTATAGCCTCATTCTAGTAACATCTCAGGCATATAACATTCTTATTCTAATCACGCCATAGTCATTTCAATGTCACATTGTAGTCACATCACATAGTCTGGTAATAATTATTTAACTTTATTGCTAAGCTGAATAGTTTTCTGTTTGCTCAGGGATGACTTAAACTTGTAGTCACAACCGATTAGCACATGCTCATAAATGAGCTCTTCTCAGGTAGACAGGCTAAGACTCGTGAAAAGTTAGGAAGAGAAAAAAAAATTCAATGAACTATTGTCCATTGGATTTAAACCAAGCACAGTCACAAGTCGCAATAGTAGCACATTTTTGCTGTTTTCCGTAGTAATTTTAGCCAAAGATGTTTACGTGCAGATCTTTCATGTTAATGTTTATGTGCTTTTAGGTAATCATACATTATTAACCTCATGGAAGGGGCAGATCTTCAAGCCGTAGTATTTGCACACCGGATTGTAAAATTGAGGCCCAGAGTACCAAAGAGGCGAGGACTGTTGCAACTGCATCTAATAACGAGAGAAAAAGAATGGAAAGGGCTGAGTTCCTGAGAAGGAGTTGGAATCGCCCAGTGTAGCATTAGCGCCACCTCTGAAATGTGAGAAATTGCTCTGAAATATGTCCAGCGTTCTCTTGAGTAGCCATTTTTGTCCTCCAGTAGATGTTTTTTCCCTCACTCTTGCATTTGAGAAAACTGCAATATTTGATATTGCACTCTCCTCCAATGCAGCTCTGTGCCATTATTTATACTGTTTCTTAATAGTCGCCTTTCTTTACTCTGATGTATTAGCCTTTTGTCTATATATAAGAACACTGGACTCGTAATCACATCCCAACCTATTAAAATGACTTGCGTATTATAGCATATTAACTATTCACCCACATCATTGCTTGTTATCTTCGGCTCCGTATTATTATGTATCAAATTCTTTTCTGTACCATTTTTGACTCAAATTCTAGCATGCTAGAAACTGACTCCAATTATTCTGTACTAGCTATAGTCAAATTGCACTAAATGGAATTGCTTGCATTGTATCATAGTGGCTCTGGGCTCACACAATGCATTATACATGAAACTGATTCACATTATGCTTTGCTAACTAAAGACTTTAATCTTGAAGTGTTGAGCATATAATGCTATCATTCTTCACTGAACTGGCTCTGGTCACTTGATCATTTTGTACCTGGGATTGCCTCTTACAGGCTGTTATTATTAAAGCAAAATGGCTTTTCCTCTTCGGCAGTTCTACCACTTTCTGTGGAGAGCTGATTCATATGCTAATGAACGAGCTTTCTTGTTTCATGCCATAGCACTGCAACACTGGAACCTGACTTATGGTGCACCTATAGGATGTCCCCTTCAGTCCAGCATAGTGAGAAAATGCATTACAAAAATCCACTTGTGTGTTCAGACAGCAGATTATGTGCTAACCATTTAGCAATCCTTAATATAATCCCCAGAAGTCTTGTTTCTGAATGCTGCTTAAATCATTAGCACATATATCCTTAATCCCATATGCAATAGGAAATATTCAAGGCCAAATTACTGGTCCTGCTCAGGTCTTTCAGGGTGTTCCTGATGATGTTGTCCCCGGAAGGAGAAGAGATTAGGAGTGTGGCAGGTAAAGAAGTGAAGACCCCCCCTGTTGCAGATAGTTTTTAATCCATGAAGTAGTCCACTTCCACAAGGTCAGACATTGATTTGCTTTTAACTGGCACTGACATTGCTGTGTCCTTGACTTGGGCTTTTGCCACAATTCAGTCTCACAGTAACCTCAGGAAACCCACTTCTTATGAGAAGTACTGGGTCAAAAAGTGATGCTTATAATCTGCTGCTCTCTTAACCCCAACGTTTCAGGGAGTCAGTGGAGATAAGATGGGAATGCCATAAAGGCAGGAGCAGCATATGGAGAGGATTGTGGAGTCTGTGTTTTCTGCATATCCTTACAAACATGTTTCTCCTTGCAAGCATAATGCTTTTGTCTTGGCTTTATGCACATAATGGTTTGGAATTCAGGAGCTTGCTTCAGAGTTTCCTTCTCTTCTTAAGTACAAGAATTGGATCTGGAGTTTTTATTTACATAAGTAGTTCAAATGAAGTCAATGAAAATATTTTGGGTAATGTAAACCATACATAACTACAGCATTTCAAAAAGCCAGATAATTGAATTATAAATGATATTTATTTAATATAGTAATTTTTGTAATTTCAAAGTGATTTTAATTGTTTTTTAGAATGGTAGTGAGAGCTCTAGGAAAAGAAAAACACTTAAGTAAGCAGTTCAGGACTATATATTAATCTGTACTCTTAAATAAACAATAATAGCTAAGTCAGTTAATGATTAATAATTAATAATTTAAGCCAGTTGAGCTGCTGAGATGGGCTAAGAATTGCAGAATTGGGCGCTTTTAATGTGTCTTTCTTCAGGAAAATATACTCAGTCCCTGGATAATCAAATCAAAAAAGGGGCAGGTGATGACCTTCATTCCGTTTGAATAGCAGAACTAAATTTAACTGAATTTGCCATTTTTTTTGACTGACAAAGATTGCAAATGTCAGTTCATGGCTCTGAAGGGTCTACAAATGCACAAGCTGAAAACTGGCATTTTGCAGTGCCAGTGTTTAATCCCTGTCACTGTACAATACAGCAAGGTGCCCAACTCCCATTAATTATTGCTGTTTGTTTAAAGGTACAGATTAATGTACAGGCTTGAATTGTTTGCTTGAAAGTATGTGGGGTTTTTTGTCCCTCAGAGGGCTTTAGTAACTATTTACTATAACAATAAAAATCCATTTGGATATAACTGAAAGAGAATAATAAGTGCTGTTTAAAATGCAATTATTGGACCACTTAAAAGAGATGTAATTGCATGTGGCACAAGGAGAAAAAAACGCTTAATTCTTTGCTACACTCATGTCACTTGTTACGATGGAAGTACCTGATAAATCAGAACACAGAAGCAGATTCCAACCAATCTGATTTTGTGTGAGGTGAAAATATTCCAAAATCTGCAAACAACCTGATGTCTTATTGATGCTTTATTGTTTAAAAAGGGAAAAAAGAAAAATACAGGAAAAGAAAGGAAGTCTAAAGGTTTTCAGATGAAAAAATGTCTGAAGAAAGCTTTACTGAGGCATTTTCATTTCCATCAAAATGGTAATGTAGATCTGATAGATGGAGTTGTGCTGATGCAATGTTGACAGGATCAGAGTGAGGCCCAAAACATAGAATGAGACCTCCTTCAGGCATTGTCGTGTTTTAGCAGGACAGGCATTTACTTTGTTTTTCTGCTTTCAACTTCTGACCTGCTCCTTGCTTGCACAGAAAGTAGAAAACACTCAGTTTAAATCAATATATATGCTCACACTAACTTGCATTAGTGAGATTGACATCTTTACATCCGGATTTGAACCTAAATATCTTCTCTTTTTCGACCCTACTCTGATGTCAGTCGCGCCTCACCATTTACAAAAGGTTACTAAGGTAGTAAAGCTTGATTAAACCCTATGTCCTCTGGGGAAAAAAAAAATCGTTTGACATAGACGTATCTTCATTCTTTAAATTACAGATAGGCAGGCAGACAGATGACTAATTTCTGTTTAAAAGCATCACGCTGTTATGATCGCTTCTTCTAATTTCTAATACTTTTGCTTTTCTTAATATTCCAGTTAAACTGAGGCATCTATGGTTTTGAGGTTTTATTTTTGAGGAATGTGTTCTGGTGGTAGAAATATTACAAAAGCTACATCCTATTATTGAGCACATGATGCCCATCTATTTACTATGCATATGCATGGAAGGAAAGAGCACAGATTCCTCAACCACATCCCTTTTCCATGCCCCAGTGGCATGGCTGTGATTCTCAAAGACCCTTTGTTCTTCAGGGCTCAAAAGCTGTAAAAGAGAAGGTGTGTGCCTTCCTCCTATAGGCAGCAGTGTTCTGACTGTACATGCCACCGTGTTCTGGGGAAGTAATTTTGGCTTTCTGGAGGCCAGTTCTTCTCAGAGCTCCTCTTTATGTGGAAGCCAGAATTCTGCAGAGTGCTCATGCAGAGCTGAGTCTGAAAGAAAGGATTAATCCAAATGAAATTGCTCTCGTGAAAACAATGAGGGGAAATTACAGGTCTGTGTTTGGTATGTATTCAGAGAATAAGAAACATTACCAAATATCTTTTCAATAATTTACATTCGGTTCAATTTTCTAAAAATATTTTAGAAAAATATTATATTCTAGGCAAGAGGTAAAAAATCTAGATGACAACAATTTGACTTCTCTGTAGATTTTTACAGTTGCATTTAGTGACTTCATTGTCTAGGTTCCTTAATAGGGAGAAGGGAGAAGTCTTAAACTAAATAATGTGTTATCGTGTATGTGGTAAGTTATAATGTAAGCAAAGTAAAAATATACAGATAATGGGGCAGTATTTTCTCTTTATTGTAACTTCCTGGGCATTCTTAGTCAGAAAGTAGTTTAGGGAAAGAATAAGACAGAGAGTTTCATTGGTTTTACTTTTTTATTACTAATAAATCACTGTTTCTGCCTCCCATGTTGACAAGCAGCAGATGTTTCAACACAAACTCCATCAAAGTTAGTCATTTTGTCCTTTCTCTTATCAATGTTTCTGTCGCTCTGAGGATGACATGCCTCAGGAAATAAGTAAGCACCTATCTATAGGGGCATCACTCAGTCATGCTTAGACAATTATCACAGCAAAACACACCTCAGACTGATCAATAATTGCTTTCCTTGTCAAATTTCTGGATGTCACAAGCAGCACCAAAGAAAGGGATCAGACCAGCACAAAGCCTTGTCTAGACAGGTAGATTAGATTGCTTTTAGTCCTAACAGAGGCAGGAGGATGCCACAGTGGTCCGCAGCAAAGCCTGATAAGGCACCCATTTCCCTTTTACCAGCACCTGAGCTTGGGCAGACTCAGATTGTGCGAGCAAGGAAAATCTCTCCCATGGAGGACACCTTAGAATCTGAAAAATGGAACATTAGGAATAGCTTCAAAGTCCCACATTTTTTTCCTGACAAAGTTTGTTCTGACATAGACCAGAAAGTTGTTATTTTCAAATGGATTTACAGGGATCAGTTCTTTGATTCCCTTTCATATCTCCGCCTTTCCCCTTTATCTTTTTAAACCTTGGATAGACTAGAGGCCTTCTGTCTGATTCGCTTATATCTGTGCTTGCAAACCTCAGGCAAGAGGTGATGAGGAGAGGATACTTGTTTCTAAGATAATATTTTGGGAAACAGTAACTCAAGTTAGTCACAGTTCTCTTTAGACATTCTGTATAGTATGTACCTATGTAACTATTTATCACTGAAGACAGTAAATTTGTGCAATAGAAAAAGCAAGCAGATTTTCTTGGACTGAAAGCTCAGGTAAAATGTATGTGGTGGTAGGGGAAATCACATGAAGGTGTAATACAAAAATTGTACATTTATCTCATTTCTGTAATTGGGAGGTCTTTTACTTTCAGGCATAACAAAGTGTGCAGTCACTCTAAAACCACTCTAATACCATACCAGTGAGGAGGAGTAATTACAAAGCCTTTTTTTTCCCTCAATGCTGCAGTGCTGCCAATTCCACAAAACGCCTGTGCAATTTAGTAAACTTCATATACTGAATACTAGCCTTTTCAAAGGTGAACTTAATCTGTTGTCTGGTTTACATTACTGTTCAGCTGATTCTTGACTGAAAAATGTAGGGGGTCTTACTGAATAGGCTTTATTTTCCTAATAGCATGGATGCCAGAGGACTTCAGGATATACAGTGAGAGAGCCAGTTGTACTCAGCACTATAGTATGCTTTCCATTACTGATAGAAATAATAAAAAAAAATTAATCTGAAAATTATGAAATTCTTATTAACATGATTCCATTTAAGTGAATGGAGAGACTGTCTCTGCTAGCCCTAAAGATACATATATTTTACGGTTGGTGTAGCAAGAATCTGTCTCTCTGCACATACCTATGCTACTATGAGAGAACCAGTGGAGTTGTGAGCCTTCCATTTTCTTCCCTATTAAGTATTTGATCTAAGTCTTTGAATGTGAGTGAAAAATCTATTCCATTGACAAAAGTGCATGTCACCCCACTTTGGTCTCTGATGGCTCAATGCCCTATACTTTTTCTATGGAACAACTATCCAGGTATTCCTCAGCCAGACCCATCTATTGCTTAGAAACATTTAATGTAAAATACTATAAGGTGAAGACTTTTGTCAAAGCTTGGCATTCTTTGTCAGTGACACATCTATGGCTAGAGAGTAATCTTTCTGTTTTATTTATTTTTTTATTTATTAGTGGATATAGGCTTTCAAACAGCCTATGGAAGTTGAACCTAATGGTTCTCTTTCAGAAGTCCATATGTTTCAGTTCTCCTAAAAATGGAAAACTAAAAATTGGTCATGAAGCAGAAGCATGCTGTGCCTGAACATGGACTTTAAGGCATATGGAACTCATTTCAAGATCAGGACCTGCATGTCTTAGTATTATTAAGAGGAGGTAACTTTTAAAACCCAGATCCTTCCCACTAAATACAGACATGAGGCTCATTTTAATAATTCTTTCTTTAATTGCATTCTTCTAGTTAGAGTTACAAATGATTATGTCAGTGTTCCCACTTAGCTTAAGGCAGCTCTGATTTAAAGTATACTGTCACAAATTCTGTTCTCATTAACACCGATGCAGCTTGCTCTGTTGTGCAGTAGATCTTGCATAATACTGGAAAACCACTAAGAAGCTATGTGCTTCAAAAACCCAAAGTCTCAAAAAACAGGTCCAAAAAGATTTTAGTTGTCTCAAGTAAGTTATGGACAATATATAGCTATCTACCTCATATTGCAATCCTGAAAGTCTGAACTTTAATGTCATCAAACTGGAGGAAGTCTGTCTGCAGCTTGCTTCAATTTACAAAGTTCTGAGATGCTGAATTTGTGCTTTTGTGGCTTTTCAAAAAACTCTTACTCTTGGCCTGTCTAGGCAACACATTTCAAACCCTTACAGGATCTACAAATAAGATGCTTTTTGTCTTCTCGCTGGATAAGACAGTGCCTGCCTACAAAATCAAGCTTTGTGTAAAACATAATGAATTTTGGTTTACTCTATTTTTAAGCACAACCATGAAATTTGTGTTTAAATGATTTTAGTATTCCTTTAACCCAGAGGACGCTTACTCAGTTTTTGTCTTTATAGATTTAAAATCACAACTCCTAATTTCTGGAAAAACATCTTAACTGTATCTCCTGATGATGCCATTCATCTTGATAATATGATTAAAGTCCTGCTGCGACAGGTTGTGAGTGTGTGTGAATGCTGACTCCCAAACATAGTGGATAAGACTGAAGGGAGAGGCTTGGCTTACATTCTTTACTCCATGAACTTGGAGTATGTCCCTTGCATGAAACTGTCATTGAAGAAAATCTTCCATACTGTCAGAGTAAGCCTGATTACCCTCCAAGAGTAATCAATGAGTTGTAGGTTTTCCGATGGAAGGGTGGTGCATGCTTGAGTCACACTGGACAAATGAATAAAGCCTCTGGCTCTCCTACTTCCTCAGAGAACTGTCATGAATTTCTAGTCTGTGATTCAAGTGTTCTTGGTGGTTTGTTTACCATTTCTAAGAGGTCTATAACACGTAATTCAAAAGCATTCCTACTAACAGTCGCTTTCAGTTTCCTAAAGAGGGCTCTCTCGTATCTTTAAGAGAATCTGTTGGGAGGTCAAAAATTGAAAAGTTATTCAGAATATTGCTGCAACATCTCTCCATGCAACTACATGCTCTTCGTATGCTTGTGGGTAAATCACCATGGTAGTCACATTCCTTCTTCTCCAACTGCTTTAAAGGAAAGAGTGGCCTCTCATTCATTTCTGAAAGATAGCACTCTGGAATTCTGCACTCTTCCCGTGTGTTCTAGAGGCAACCAAGATGCTACTGTGAGGGATATGCAACTTGAGCATGAACATTTCAATCACTAAATGGCTTCCTGAAGCTTTACCTAAGTCCTCAAAAAATTACCCAGACACTTTTACAAAATTTTATGTTCTGTGAACTATGTCATATGGAGGCACAAGGGGAGCTTCTGTGAGGTTTGGTGTCCTTGATTTTATTTTTTTTTAATCAGAGAAATGTCAGAGAATGTCTCCATTTTCCCAATTAAAAAAAAATAAATTCAGAATTACAGAGTAATTAATCCTCCTTGAAGACATTTACATCTAAATAGCAGCAACTGATCTAATGAACTCAAATTTACTATGCTACAATGAATGTAGATCATGGAACAAAGCATAGTTGGGAAAAGAAATTAATATTTATACAGTGTCATTCTTAAACAAAGACATCCAGAATAATTAAGTATGTGTGTGTATGTAAGAATGAGTTTCTGTAATTAGGAGGCATTCCTTTGGTACATTTTATAGCTTAGGATGCAATGAAAACTATTTAATTGTATTTCAAAGAGCAATCCTATTTGGTGCAGGAAAAGACTTTTTTGCTTAGTTTTACGGATAAATATAGAAGCTCTACTTGTTTTCCCTGAAACTGCTGAAATCTTGGCCACTGACGTCAAGAGAGCAGGCTTAGGCTCAAGCAATACTTGTCAAATGTATTTCGTTCAATTTACAGCTATTTCTTCTCAACTGCCGCCCGTCTTCTAAATGCAGTAAACAGCGGCATCTAGAGGCTATTTCTAAGTACTGCATGTCAGCCCCAAAACAGCATCTTTTCTGCAAAGGCTTTGAAAAGCAAAGTGAAAGCATGAAGCTAGACAGTTGCCATAGTAATATTTATTTATATATATGTATATATATATATTACTGAATACTTAACTTTTGGGACGCTTGAAATCCTAACACACTATCACAACAAATTACTTGAAATCCTTAAGGCTGTTCATTTAATCACAGGCATTTAAAGAAATTAAGCTTAGAAAATCCACTATTAGTGTGAAACCTTGGTTTTAGTTCTGTTAAGGTGACAAATTGCCATCATAGAAAATAAGGAAAGAGTTTGTAATATCATGTAGTTTTGACCAATGCATGTTTAAATAGTTGCCATTTGTGCTTACTATAACATAATTCAAATTACACTAAGAAATTTATAAAAAGTATTTTTAAAACCTAACTAATCCCAGGATACAATAATTTTTATTTCATCAAACAACTCTATGGAACCTATGGTAGGAAACAATATCTTTGAAATATCTCCTGCTTGTTAGAGTTTCATACTATTTTTCAAAAATTTAGATATCTAAGATTGTGCCTAATTTCAGTCATGGGTCTGGCAAGAGTGCAGTCTGTATAGAACTTTAATGCAATGGATGCATTAGGATGTAACTTATTCTCTGTTTTACAAATGAGCTGCATTAAGAACATATCATTTCTTAACGAGGTTTTGATGTTAATTAAATGAAAAAAAATTGTAATATGAAATAAAATCAAACAAGACATGATACAGGGATTTAATTACAACAAAGTTTTGGTAAAGCTGTCAAGTTAACTACTTAAAGATAAAATCTTTGACAGTGTGATACTGACTAAAAGCAATATGCCTTTTATAATTCTGTTATAAATTGAAGTGACCATCCGTTTTGAAGATTGACATCACTTACATCCAACGATAAGCTTACATTTATTTGGGTACATATTATGGGAGTATTGATAGTATTAGAATGGTGACTGAGGTAATTAAAAACTCTACTGCATTCAGTGAATTACTGTCTGACAATGAAGGTTGCAAACACTTGCAGAAATTAAGTTAAAGGAAAGAGGATACCTGTAAATTGACACTTTTCCTATTCTAGTGCCTCTCTCAAACTTTCATGACAAGGACAATAGGAACATGATCTTAATTGTAATCAAGTAAAAATAGTAACTGTAAAAGAATTAAAAATACTGTTTCAAACCCACTTGTGTAATCAAAAGGCCTTACTTTCTCATATAAGACCAATAGAGCTTATAGTGCACCCAGTTACGAGGGACAAAGGTAGAGGGGATGGGGGAAGTGCGCATCATCCAGGGCTTCTTCCTGAAGAGACAGAGACCACGACCCCACAGGAGTAGGTGCTTCATTAGGCACAACTCAACTGTATTTGGGTGTTTGTCTGGTAAATGTGTTCAGAAGGAGGAAAAAAATGTGTTGATGCAGTTATTACACAGAACCCTTCTTATTTCATCCACTTTCTTTTATTTTCAGACAGAGGGGCACTGTGAGACTGACTGCTCCCTGTGCAGAGCTTGAGAGGCGGCATACACAACAGAGGGTAAGTTTCTGCACATTATTGCTTCTAACATGCTCACTAATGTTTATACATCTCCAGAGGGTTTTGGTGTAGGAAGACAGTTGCTCTAGCAGGGTATCTGGAGGTAAAGTGTGAACTCTAAGGAAAGAAGTGAAAAAAGCAAACAGATGGACTTCCTATCTCGAGATAGCTGGGGAAATGGAAGCGGTCCATGGGAGCATCAAATAGGAAAATGAAATCTCTTGCAGTAGATACTTTTTCTTTTTTTTTTTTTGATAGCAAAGTAATGCTTTATACGATTTAACTGTAGAGATGATACGCTTTTAGGAAGCACTAGGTAGCAGAAGATGTAGGAATACTCTGACAAGAAAGGGCTGTAGTCACAAAGGCTAAGATTGAAGCAGAAACAAAGGCAACACCAAGAGAAAGGGTATGAGTTAGGAAACAAAAGGAGAAAGAGAGCAGCATCTATGCAAGTTTGTTGTAATTAAAACAATATTTTTGATTGGTCATTATACAACCATATTTTTAAGCTTAATTGCAGCATTGATTAGAATACTTACATTTTATATATGCTCTTATTTGATAGTGTTACAGTGAAGTTGTACATTTGTCAAGTTGTCAGTGATCTAATGCCTTGATCTGTGGTGCCCTTAGAGGGTGATATAGTTCAATGTTAAAAGCACTTGTCGACGTGTCTCAGACTGTCCCCACCAAATACCTTCAGTGCTTGAAAAAATGGTTTTTGTGGAAAGAATCACACAAATACAATTGATTCAAGTGCGAAATCTCAAAGTAAAATCCTCAGTGTAACTACTTCCCAAAATGTAACTTTTGCTCAAAATTAGTTTTGTTAGCTCATTACAAATGAATATTTGTATTAAAATGGGAAGGGATGTCCATGAACTATCAGCATGCTAAGTGTCCTATATTACCTGCACTACTGTTATATGGAATGTTGAGGTGTTATTTCTCTTCAGAGAGAGTTTGTTTTTCTGGAGGGCAGCTAAGAATTTCCATTTCCACAAATATAGTTCACTGGTAAATATACTGTAGGCTTTCATGAATTCATTTTTGGGAGAGACATGGTGCAATTTAAAAAACTGTAGGAAGGAACAACTCTGGCAAATCACATTTTTCTTTGCTACACTTAGTTTTTACTTTCTCAGTAATGGTTAATTACATGCCATATTGAAAATCCTCCTTTGCACTGGCAAACAGTTGAGAAACAGCAGGAGTTTATGAAGCAAATACCTGCCCTTACATACCAATTCATGGAACTGGGAAACTGTCTTACAGACAGCAATATAGATTGAGGGTAAAGAAGATAGTGAGAGCAAGCTTTAGCTGATGGTGTCAGAGGATTGCTGCTGGAACCATCTATTAAATGTGGATACCTGGTATTGGACTAGATAATCACACTGAATTGATAGGATAGCACAGCTTGCAATGGCAGGAATATGTTTGCAGGAAATTTATGTCAAGGTTGCCTTGGAGCTGCCAGCATCATACCAATATAAGATTTCCTTGTCTATAGAGATGCATTTTGTCATAAACATCTGGAAACATTTCTGACTGCTGCTGGTCAGTTGCAAACCTACTTGAAACCACTGCCATGTCATACCTAACACTGGGATCAACAGAAATGCAGGTCTCAATAAAAGAGTAAGGCAGGAAGACACGTTATGGTAAAACATCTATATGAAAAGCTTCATATTCTCAAATGGCAGCTTTGGAAGCAGCTTGTACCTGTTAAAAAAACCCAAAACACCACCATCACAAAAACAAAACAAAACCAAACCAAACAAAAAACCAAAACGAAAACCAAACCCAATCAACCAACCAACCAAACAAACAAACAAAAAAAGAAAACCAACCCAAACTTTAATCTTTTCTTTTTTTAAGGAAAGCACCTGAGTTTGATATTGTGTTTTTAGCTTTTGGCAAAGTATGCTGTATTGGGAATACTTTGCACAACCACAGATATGAGAGTGCTTGCATTCCTGCTCTTCAGGTTGTCAATTTTAGAGCATATATGTCCATTAATAATTTTCTAAAATTTTAAGTATGGAGATGCACATTTAGACCTTCAGGCTTATGCTTGATTTTCAACAATATAAGGCGCTTTGTTTTGTATATGTTCTGTCTTTAGTTAGGTGAGGCTCAGACAAGCTGGGGCTGTGTCAGTAGTTGGTTGACATACTCTAGCACGTCTTCAAGTCCTCACTGTTGATCTTGCAGTTAGAGACCTTTCTGGTGTGCTCTGTGATTCCTCTCTAGTCTATGTGCTCAGATTTGTTTTACAAATAAGATACCAAGTGCAGAGGAAGGAAAAAAAAGTGGAAGTCAATAATTTTCTGCTCTGAAGTTGAGCCTGCAGCAGATCCATCCACCCACAGAGTAATGGTAATCTAGAGTGGAAATACTTCAGATTTGTATTCCCATATACCAGCGGGATTCTGCTTCCGAACATAAAAGGTTCAAAGTTAGTTAATAAATGTCATAATCTTCTGCATGGGCTCTCTGAAATCTGAATCCTGTACATAGCATGTTATTTGCAGAAAGAGACCCTCATGGAACTTCTCTCTGTATTCACATGGTAAGAAAGCAAGCAACTAAAAGAACTCTGAGAGAGAACAAAAGGACAAAACCAAAGCAAACTAACAAAAACTGTTGCTTAGCAATGCATCCTGTACCACTCCAGGGGGATGGTCATTGTCACAGATATTTACATGTTTTGAGTAGAATTTATTGAAAAGCAGAGAAACATTTGTGCAAAGCCAAAACCAGAAGTAAATGGTATATTGCATTTTTCTTTCAGTGCTGTAAAGATCAAATTAGAAGAAAAGACACAAGTGAAAAATACATGAATATGTGTGTTTTTAAAGGGAACTGATTTGGAAAAAAACTGGGTTTGTTTGTTTGGGGTTTTTACGTTCTCTTTTCTTTTCTACTCCTGCCCTGTTTGTGCCCTTTGGTTCAATGCACTGAGTGATAGCTCTGTTAGGGTTTATTTTTATCATCGTAACTTTGTGCCTGTGAAAGCTTCAGAATGATGAAAAAAAGGAATATTTAACTTTAGAAAACTGAGTGTTGGAAGAGTGGCATACTAAAAAAATTACAGGTCCTAATATTTCTTTTGGTGCTTTCATGACTGTTTAAGGAACTGAGGATGTGGAAGAATGAGAAAGATGGAAAAAAATCCTTCAACATTGCTCAAATTACAGTATTAAATTGCAAGGAGCAGGAAAATAAAAAGACAATAAATTGAGGACATTTCAACATTTACATTACTTACTGTCTCCAAATCTTTTAAGAATTATAATTGAAAAAATCTGCAGTAAGAAAAAAAATCGTTAACAATTGTCTTTGTTCTTTCAAGTGGGGTTTTTTTGTTGTGGTTTTGTTTTGTTTTGTTTTTGTTTTGTTTTGGTTTTTTTTTTTCTAGAAAGTCTTGCCAGTTTAGACATCTCCTTTTCCCCCCCTTATGGTTGGCATCTTTTCCAGCAGACTGCTACAGACCTCATTCCAAATTGGTGACAGTGTACTTTTTTATCCTTTCCCTTCTGGTGCAGCACATTCAAATGATAAAAAGCCTTATCATGTGAATGTGCTCACTGAGTACATGATACCCACACATCATGCATATTAGTTTTCCTCATGGATTGATCGGTGCCATGCTTTAGGTTACAGGTTTTGAAGATTCCTGTGAGGTACATTTCTGAGTGCAGCATCCTACCCTGTCCAAGGTATATTTCAGAGGTTTTTTTAATTCCATTTTATTTTAGCATTTTATCAAGTATAATGCATAGCATTTTTTATAGCAAATTCTGGCTAGGAACATTTTACAGCGTAAACTTGCATATGTATGAAAATATACAGAGATGACAGGGCACGGATGAGGCAGAAGGTAGAGAGTATTTTTAACCTCTAACATTCTCAACACTCGGTGCAAGGCACCATTTATTTTATAGTGGAATTTGTACACGTCTTCCAATGATTAAAAAAAATTGAATTTAAGGCACAGAAAGTGTCATATTTTGGCTCTAATATTACAAGGCAGAGACACCTTGCTGTTTGTGCCAGTATAGATAGCTATGTTCTTTTATCACCTTAGAAGGAATCCTTCTGAGGAATGAAAATCCTCAGTACCTTCCTGATCTGTTCTTCTTAAACAAGCAAGTTCTCTGCTTCCTGGCTGCACAAGTGAATGACATTTTACTATGTAAGAAATGTGAGAGAAATACACATAGGATTAGTTGCTTGTCCTCCAATAATCTCTTAAATTCTTTTAATCTTTCCTACCGCTTACCACCGTGTCGTGGTGACGTGTTAAACAGCCTGAGTTATTTGTTTGTTCACAGTTTCTGCGAGCGGGATGATTTTCTGAAAGGCTATGCTGGACAGCAAGGTCAAAAGCTGCTGCTTTGTTTTGTCCTGGATTTTGCACCCTCTGAAGGGAGAGAGAGTTGGTGTTATCTCCAAGAGCGAGTTTAGAGGCTTTGCTGGACAACCTTTGGCAAGTGCAGGGTGGAGCAGGCACGGAGCCTGCAGCTGGCGTGCGAGTCAGTGAGAAAGCAGAGAGCTCAGACACAGAGGTGACAGAAAGGAAACTTTCCGAGACAGTCAGAGGGAATCTGCTGCAATCCACTGTGAAAACTGCAGGAAGGAGAACAAGGTCAGAAGGAAGGATGGGCACAGTGGATAGGGGAAAAATTTGTTTGCTAACGGTTTAAGCCGTTTTCCCCAGAAAATCTTCCTTTTCTCTATTTTAATAGTTACCCTATCCTACCTTCTGACCTAATGAATGATTATTTTTAGCACTAAAAGCCCTATTTTGTCTTTTGATGTAAGGAATTATGTTGGCACACCTACCTCATGTCTCTGGCTGACTCAGTGTCACATCACATTGACCAGCAATTTGCACAACGAACAGCCTCTCAGACACAGAACAAGAGGAAAAGCTTACCACAGTGCCAGTCTACATCCAGAAGAACTGAGATGGAAAAAGTCCTACGGTTTCCCAAAACAGGGAAGGGGATATGAAGGTAACATTTCTGAACTGGATGTAGGGGAGAGTATTTCTTCTCTAGTGCCAAGTCAGCTGCTGCTGGGAGCTTATTAACCTCTGTGTATGGCCATTGAGGAATGAATTTCTATCAGTTTACAAGGCATAGAAAGTGTTATAAGGCAGAAGATGGAAAAAGACATGATAGGACAAACTGAGAGCAGTCTGAAGGGCACATCTTTTTATTAAGCCTGCTGAACCCTACCTCCTATAATAGCAGACTGCAGATCTTTCCAGGTTTTGTAAATAACTCGGTTTCTTTCCTCCATTACAGTAAATATACAGCAGAAATTTAAGACTGGATCTTAGAGTTTAAGAACCTTATCCCCTCTTCTCTAGTTTCCCATAGTTGTGTGTTCTCCAGCACAAACACCTTTACTAAGCCTGACATTAGCATAAATTTTATCCAACCATTCATAATTGCCATTGGAAAGTTAGAAATGTGAATAAAAGTGCAAATAGCCTTGTTAAAGCAAACTGCAGTCAGTCAGTCAGTCGCTGGTCACTAAAATGATGCTGACACAGGAAAGAAAAATACTGCCTTTCAGTAACTTTGCCCCTCCCAAAGTATAACCATTTAGATAATGACTGTGCTAACATTATTCTAAATTGAACGACACTTGTAAACGTGGGAGGAAACCACATGGGAAATTACTGCAGAAACTTAGACAAAAGAGAGTCAGGTCCATGGTGATACATCCTTCAGAAAAATCCACAAATGGCCTGGGATAAATTATCTATGCATCATCTTACTGTGCATGTCTAGTAATGGTGTCTTCTCTTTTGACTTTGACATCTTTTTTTCCACACCCCCTCTTTAGCACTGTTTTGTTGGAGATGTGTAGGTTTGTAAAGGATTTTTCAGAGAAAAAAGTCAGATGAGTACTCAAAGCATGAAGTATTTCTTGTGCTTGAGTACATAAAATAAGCAATGCTCTCAGAAGGAGCATTTTCTCCTGCCTGCCAGAGGACTGAACAGACCATTGCCATGATCTCAGGGGCTGCAGAGAATAGGTAGGTGCAACCAGCCCAGGTTTTTCCCTCCAATAAATACATCAAAAAATAATAGTTTCTTTTAGCCAAGTTTTGGATCTTGAATTCAAAAGGGAACATGATGCAAAGTCTTAAGAGCCCACAGGTTTCCAGGAAGGGAGTTAGGCAGAAAGTGCATAAGTTGACTAGACTGTAAACTGAATTGATGTGTGTGTATGTACTCTGGTGGCTTGTGTACATCCCATTTATCATAACCTTGCTTCTTTTTTACATGTATAGTTATCTCATACAATTTTTTAATAGAAATTATTTTAAACTTCCATTTTTTTTGTAGCTTAGAAAGACCACCTTTATGAAATATTTTGCTGATACATTAAAAATAAATCACTTTTGACAAAATGTTGTTATGTAAAACTAAAGTAAAGCAGTGCAAGTTCAGTTGGATAAAAATGAAGATTAAAAAAGCAGTATTAAAAACCAAGATAGTCTATGTGATTGTTTCTCAGTATTTTGGATAAGTCTCTCACCTCTGTCAACTGAGCTGTGGTGATGCTTTCACAGATAACATGAAAACATGTTATCACTGAGTAATTTCTGACCTTATTCAAAGATATGTCTTTTTTTACTTTAGTCATCAGAAAGCTATGTGCACTGTCGTGCGGCACCCTTAGTGTCAACAGTACTTTGTTGCTGGTGAGCTGAATCTTCAGCACAACAGTAGGTAGCTACTGATCAATAGCAACCAAAGGTGACACGTTTCCAGAAGATGCCGGCTGTGAGCTTCTGAGCCCTCTGGAGTACAAAATTTGGCATAACTCATGCCCAGAATCTTAAGCAGCCTGTTTTATCCTGATTCTGTAGTTGTTACTGGTCTATGCAGCTCTGAAAGCAATCTCTTTCCACAAAGCATTGTTTGCTTTATGAGCGTCAAAACGGCAGTTTTAAAGGTAATTATGATCCAAGCAGCAATCACATTCTTCTCCACAGTTCTCTGTGCTTGTTGCCAAAACTATTGTTTCTATCATTAGCTTTATTAGCAGTCTAACTTAATTAGCGAAATGACATTTTTTAGTGGCAAATTCTCCAGTACATCTCCACTAATCATTGCATATTTATGTGGATTTTATTCATGTAAATATGCTGGCAGGTGGGCAAAAATGAGATGGACAGGGGACAGAAAAGGAAGCCCAACAGAGAGGCCTTTCCTATCCAAAGTGTTTGACCAATGAGGATGCAAAATGAAAGGACAAGGACTGTTTCCTATGGTGGATTTCATTAAAGTCTTTATTCTTAAGGCACAAGAGCTAATTGCTGTCAAGAGAATTGTGCTAAGGTGGCAGGTAGAAAACTAGTGACGTATGAAGTGAAACCAGGTGCTCTTGCCTAAGTACAGAGGGAGCACCTGCCAGCTACTCCTTTCCTTTCCCTTACTTATAAAATAGAAGAGCAACTCCCAGGTGTTTTCCATACTGTAAGAGTGGCTTCAATCACATGCTCCCCCTGGAAATCTCCTTCATAGAGGCAATAAGAAGAGCAAGGCTTCACAGGGTTAATTGCATTCCCCTAAGGACAGCACAGCATGCACAGTACCACTTAGTATGAGAATGCCAGACGTATGATGGTGGATGACTACTACAGGATTTTATTGTATTTAGTGCCAGTGCCATTGTGGTGGCATCCAACGCTTGATAGCTATCAAACGGCTGTTTATATACTTTGCTATGTTACTTTGATGGATATCATACCTTGGCTTTCATTTTCCTGCACTGCTTTTTAATATAACTTGTAATTCTGTGAGATCAGCTGAGATCAGTTTTATGTAAAAGCATCTTCAAGTTCCTTCGCTATGTGTTTAACTGTTGCTTCCTTAGACAGAGGGCAACTTTCCTAGAGTTTTTCTATCTGTATGTGCCTCAGAAAACAGAGTAATGACCCTGTTATATTTTACTCAGAAAGTAATCAAACCCCCTTGCTGCCAAAAGAAACAGGTGATTTTTCAAAGTCCTGTTAAGCATAAACTGTGTGCAGATCATCCCTGATGTATTTGTAGGGGTGTGACCAGATGTATATATTCCACCATAGAACTGTCTGTTTGTCTACTGTCTTGTATAGTATAATATGTTACGATTGAAAACAGATTCACATCTATAGAGGAAATAGAGTAACAGGGAATTTCAGAAGATAAAGTAGGACAAAATGGATCTGTGTATGGACCACCTGGAGGTGTTGCACAGGTCACAGCCCACTTTTTCATGGTTGTGTCATGTGGAGAAAATAAGGGATGGGAAGTCACAACTCAGGTGAATTGTTTGAGATATCTGTGGTTTGTGGACCGGCCATCCTGTGAAAGGACTTTCTATTTCGTTGAATCAGACTTCCTGCAGGCATATAAGAATCCAATTCACAATATCTAGTCAAGGCCTCTCACATCCCGAACACCCATCCAATGTGCTAAAACAATCAACTGAAGGACCAACAGCACCTTAAACTTTAATGCAACACAGGGACTGAGCAGGGAAGACTGAGGATGCTTCTAAAGTCCCTTTGGTGGGACTCTCATGCAGACTACTTTAATAGAAAACCCTTAATGATCAGATCTTAAATGTTCTAATGCTTTGTCTCGACACTTTGTACCTCATAAATAGTTGAAGAATTCTTCAGTTTTGCAGCTATTATTGTAATTAGCAAAGCTAAATGACTTTCACTTTTAAAATCATGAATCACACCTAACTGCTTAATGTCACTGCCATAAACATGTGCTTTATTGACATCTTAAACCCTTTCACTGTGAGAACACCTTTTCTTCCCTTGCATATACCTCTGTTAGTAACAGTCACAAATAAGTTGCTCATCAAGCAGCTCTCAGCCTAGCTGAGCAGCTAGTGATCAGTGATTTTGTAACTAATTTTTCTCATAAATTTGTTTATGTGTTAAGGGCCTAATTTAGCCTTCCTCTTTTCTAAAACTTTGGCTGTAGTTCACTCTGAAACTTCACAATGTGTTTTGCTGTGTTCAGGGGAATTAACAAAAATCAATTGCAGACAATTTATCTCACCTCATAGATTCTTTTCCACTACCAGTGCTGAACAGTTATGTAAATTTAAATTAAAAAAAAAAAAAAAAGGAAAAGAGGAAATCTGCTGCATGTCATCTGTGGGTGATTGCATTTCATTGGTTTTTGAACTCATTCCTTTGTTTATAAAAGAAGATTGGATCCTTTGATATAAATGAAACACAGATAAAAGTTGTTGTTGCTACCAAATCACATATCTACATGGTAAAATTCCACTGGTTTTGTCACATTTCAAGAGGGTAAATTCAATTTAATACTTTGAAAACCATTAATAACTTGAGAAGGATTTGAAATAAAATCCTTTAGTATTTACAAATACTGTTGCATTGGTCATTGATAAAGAGGAAAGTTTTTCTGAACAGCTATGACATTTCACCTACCTCTCCATGTGCATGTGAGGCCATCAGAAATGGATACCTCGAATCTGCATCTCTATGTGCCTAACTGTGTAACTTACAGTGTAGGAATGTGTTGAAATTCATATGCTGTGCTGGATATCAATGCAGTACAATTTTGTTCTTTTCCAGGTCATCACGGAGGTTTATAAGGATCCAAAGAAGAATCTGAGTACTGCAATACCTAATTTCTGAGATCTCTGCCGACAAATTGTATTTTCTCCATTTTTTCAATGCATGGGGGAAGGGAGGTGTCACAGAAACTTACAAGCCAGTCAGGGATTCACATGAAATAGTAAAGCTCTTTGAAAACTGAGGACAGAGAAAGATATCAAACCCTTACTCAAGAAGACAAAGCTATTTCTTTGACACAAGAATTCTTTTATATAAGAGCCTGAGACACCACTTTTGCACACTGCTATGCAAAACATGACAAATAAAAACTGGACAATTAGAAAGTCTACAGAGAAGTCCCAGCCATTCTAAACATAGGACTAGAGTACTCATCTAAAAGGAGGCCAGGGTTAGAGGTGAGGATTCAGTTCTCAGTCTCTGTCCCAGGAGATTACTAAGATACTGGATAAAGGTGTTTTTGGCGATGCTGTTCAAATGGGTAAGAATGTTGACAATACTGGAAATCCCTGGTGAGGCCATCCCTTTTACAACCTTACCAGGGTATAAGCACAAAGGAGTACAATAGGATCAGAATGTCTATTATGGAGATCATTGGACAGGGAATAAAGGTCTTCAGTGTCCTATAAATGTACATGGCAAGGCTTCTGAGCGACATAGTAAAGCCACAGTGTCAGTGCTTGGTGTACAAGTCCTTTTGCAGATGTAGCCTAATGTGACAGCGACACACCAAAATATATTTGTAGCAGACCACTAGCATGCAGTCTAAATTTGTTGTGAATTCTTCAGCACTGCAGGCTACATTTTTTCTTAAAGTTTCCAAATTCCACAGACTTCCAGTGTAAGCTGTTGTCCTGTCATTAATGTTACCTGTCAGGGTATGGACAGACTTCTTGTTTTCTAAAAGATGAAAAGGTGCTTGTCACGAGAATAAGTATCTGTCTGTGATCCAAGTAGCACTGCAAATAATACTTTCTTATTCTTTTTCTGTTTTATCTGTGTTTAAATGGACTAAAGAAGAAATTTAAAGAATGTGAGAGACTCAGAAGTCCATGTAGCTTGTTGAAAGATCATGAAAAGACATGTAACAATATTTAGGAAATGACTAATACCTTCTGGAACAAAGCTTTTCCTTTTAGTAAAAGGCATTTCTGTTTTCCTGTTGGATTCCAGGAACTGTCAGGAATATGAATAAAAAATATGGAAATATTCTAGAATAAAAGGAAGGCTTATCTTCTTAGATCCATTTAGGTTCTCAAATAGATTTAGCTTTTTTCTTCACCTGTGAAAAAGCAGGATGAACAACAACAAAAATGATAACAAAAAAGAAACAAATACATAGCAAAATGTGAGCAAGAAAGAATTGCAATGCCTCTACAGAGCCAAGTATTTAAATTTTTGAGTGTTTGGAGATCTCTGTGGAATTTGTGAAATAAAGAATTATCACTCCTGTAAGTGGCAAAATAATTTCTAAATGCCTAAAGAAAACAAATAGAAATTTCTTTAAAGAATAAAACTGTTTAAATGTTCAATCTGGACAAGTTGTCTCAGCTCATTCATTTACTGATCAAGCTATATATAGAGGAAATGTCAGTGCTGACATTGTCAATAATCTATATTTATGAGGTAGTATATTTATTAATATATAAATACAATTTATTATTATTATACTCAAATATTCAGATATTTAAATGGCAAGGAACTATAGGAAACAATCTACCAAATTTGTGTGTCATAAAATGATGCTGTTGAGCTCAGTGAAATTTCCAGGTGTAAAAAGCGTCAGAATTTCATTCCATACCTTCATCTTCAGATATCATCAGCAGTGAAATTGATTTCTTTTATAATTCTTGGAGGACCCTTCTAGCCGTTAGACAGAACTACTGGACAGATCAACAAGAAGCTGCAAATGGGATTTTTCTGAAAATGGAACATAACTGTCAAAACTATTGCTTGTGTTGTAGAACAAATTCTCTCCTGATGTAAAATGACACAATTCCATTGACTGCAATGACGTTACACACAATTTATGCCAGAAGGATACATAGCTCTTTATCTATTTATCTATAAGCTGGTTGCTGTGACTTAATTTCACATGAATTATGTTACTGTTCTTGGTCTGTGCCCTTGCAGCACTTTATTACTTAGAGGGCTAGTTCAGCAGAAATAAATAAATATGTGATTTGCAGTCTCAGCAAATGTCCTAGCCAGGCACAATGGCCTCTCTGCAGTGTTCCAGGCTAATTGCCCCCAATTTTCTTCTCTAACCTTCATATGCAATTCAGTCCGTTCTTGTACTATTCTCCTTACTATTTTTCCATCCAATCCTCATGTTTGGATTTTCTCCAGTGTCAGCAAGTCTTAAACCATCGGCTCTTACGTATTCAAATTCCTTTAGAGAATAACTTCCTCTACAGTGATCATAAGAAACATGTATTACTTTTAAGAAAGTACATTACTTTAGAAAAGAATATGCTTTAAATCTTTCCTTCTTAAGCTCTCACCCTGAATTTTTGTGTTTGATAGTATAGCCCAGCATTTATGGTAACAAATCCTGTCATTATAGTTGTGTCTTGTGCTTACTGGTATATCATCATCCAATGCTTTTCTAATTTCATAGTGAAAACCTGCCATCAAATATCATAAGCAGTTTAACTGATATTAATAAAAGTAGGAAGATTTTTAAGCTTATTTTAAGACTGATTGGCAGCAACTTTCTGTCCAAAAACTGAATGCAATAGCAGTAAGTTAATGATAAGCATTAATAAATCGTGCTTGAGGTAATTTCTTAGGTACTAAGGACCTTTTGATGATTAGAGAACATGTCTGAAAATTGTTCTGGGCACCTATTTAATGGCCTGTGACTTTGGAAGGCATTAATCCAGAACATTGACTTCATTTTCTCATTAAGTCTTCTACATTATAAGTTGTTTGTGAGGCCTGTTGTATTCAATGGTGGACAGGAAGGATGAAATTAAAGAAACTGTTATGAGTGAAATAAGTAGTTCCCATCTACTTACTTTGGGGGACACCCACTGAATTTAACAGAATTGGTCTCCACAGTCCAACTGCATTTCTGCTGAACACTTCAGCCTGGCGTGGAGCCTGAGTCTACTACTTCTGTGTGCTTATTCACTATGAGAGATCATAGACCATTCTGTTGAATACAATAAGTTTGTAAAAAATAAAAGAAATATTCATGAAAGCCATGATATCTGCAAAATGGAAATAATGTTGTAGTTGAATTCTTTTATTAAGTCTTGTGTAAGAAAAAAACCACATTTTACATGTAAATGGTACTTGTACTATGTTGAAAGTTAAATTCTATGCTGTCTACTGTAGATATGTTTTCCAAATATGTCCTTTCTCCTTCCTTCCCTTTAGGTTTCTCCCTCTTGCTCTGTTAAGCTCCTGCACCAGTCTGGACTGGGGAATTCTGTGCTCAGTTCCTACCTTTTGGATCATAACTCTGTCTTCTTTATTACACCATTAAAATGACTATAATGTTTCCGCCTTGTGGCTTATCTGACCTGGCATTCTCCTTCTAGTGTCCCCTGTGGACACTTAAAAAGAACCATTATGAAATAAGATTATCACTATGGAAAATTTTACTCCTAGTCTCATTTAGTTAGCATTGGTATAACTTTTGATAAACTCGAACAAAATAGAGTCTTGCATCATCTTTTTCATATTGTATGCAGTTCCAGTGTCCCTAAAGTGCTCCCAAACACAGAATCATAGTATAATATTGTATCTCCTTTAGTCTATATGTTCAAGATCTTGATAAAGTCTTTACTTTCTGTCTGTTTTCAATGCATTAGGCCATATACTGTGGGTAGCTTTTTGCAAACATAGTTGGGTTCACCAGAGTTTAAAAATAAATTCTTAGATGACTTGACCCAGGGAAAGATTTTGTAAATGTTTTCCCTATCTAACACAGTTTAAAAAAGGTGATTCTATGATATTCTCAATAACTTCTTAGAGTATTAACTTTCCATCAGAGAAATGTGTTTGTAAAATCAAAACATACTTAAAAAAATCTTTTTCTTCAATGTAGGTTGTTGATATTGCATTTTTAAATGTAGTTAAATGTACTTTAAAATGAAATTATATTAAAGTTTTTGACACGTTGAGTTATTCATGATACTAGTCTCGTACTTCAGTACTTTGCACATCAAAGGTCCGTCTTTGACTTTACCTCAACGCTCTGTCACTCCCTAGTGTTTGCTTATGCCTCTGTCCCTTCTTTCCTGTCCCATGCCCCATGCCCCATGCCTGACCATAGTAAATCCTGTCTCTTTTCAGTGAAATATCAGATACACTATTTGCGTTGTACAAATAAGTCAGTATATGACCAGAAAGAGTGAGGAAAGACAGCACCTGTAGTGCAACCTGTGTAGAAAACAGTGTCAGTGCACCAAGAACCATTTGAAAACCTGACATAAAACAATTTTCTTAATGTTCCTATTGACTTCAGGACAGCTATTCTATATGTTTGCTCTACAGAAAATCATACACATTTATGAAAATATTAAGTTATAGAAGTCTAACCTGACCTTATGCAATATCCAGCTGAAGAATGTAAGGAATCTTTCTTCTTTTTTCTCCATACATCATCCTTTATTGTAGATTTTTAAATATCACTATATGAGGATTAATTGTTTGTTATTATGGTAAAAAACATTAGAATGTTTTTATTTCATTACACTTTATATGAAGGTGTGATGTTTATATTTAAGGTAGTATTGCCAAAATAACCCAACCACTTCATGCCCAATTTAGCAAGTTAGAACTATGGAAATCCAGAACAAAACAAAATAAATTTCCCTACTTTACAAGCAATTTCTGTGTTTTAGGAACAATTTCAGACTCAAGTTTTAAATATCTATTTAACTGATATAGAGTAGCTCTTGTAAATTAATTGAGCAAGAAATTGTTATTCCACTTACATTCCAGTGAGTTTCTTCCAAACTTACCATTTCTCTCCACCCAGTCATGACTAGCTTCCAAACATGTACTCACTGTAGGCCAGGTTCTGCATTTGGCTTTAAGCTTGAGACTCTTTATCAGCAGTCTCCTACATAGAGGGAGGGGGTTGACTTTAATCTTTTCTGTAGGTATGACACCAGTATCAAAAGGGTTAATTTATTACTCTAAAAGTGCAGGTAAACTTAGCCTACCAAGTTTTTTTAACTGAACTCCTAAAATATTCTTAGCATTAAATATGAAATATGTGGCTGCCTTGGAACAGATACTTTATTTCTATGTTTGAGCAGAAAGTCCTTTTTGTTTACAGTTTTGTTACAGTGGCCAATTATACTGAATATATATTGAGCCTAGTACATGTTAAAAAATTCACCAAAATCTGTGCTGTTTCTCTATTTTGAACACAGCTTAATTTGGCCCCTTGGCTCATGTATTCTTACAAGCTTTCTGTATAAAGTAGCCTAATGCTTTTCCTCCTAGAGTAACATTTATCTGCACTAGTTTTGGCATTTTAAAAAAATTAAATCTCTCTAACTTACTCTCTTCTTTCTTTATAGTCAATGAAGAGAAATGGACACCTCAAGAGAAGGATTCTTCCCATCCTAAGATTGGTATCTAGGATAGGTCAGATGGATGGCCCTTTGGAGGTGCCAATTTCTTTCCAGTTACTGTCAAGGGAACTTAGGGTGACTGGCTCAGTCTTACATCTGTAACTTTTAGATGTCTGAAGTTATGGGGCATAATCTGTTCTTCCTTATTATAACATTGTATGAGGATATGAATAATTAATTCTCTTCAGAAAATATTACCTTGAAGACAATAGTGTTTTGACTGAGACCCAAAATGTTAAAGAGAATTCAGTGTACATATAGTGGGAAAGTTTTGTGCTGCTCTAGCAGAACCTTGAGACATTTGATGAAGCAAGTACAGTGAGCACTGGTGCTCATAGAAGCGTTATCTGTACTTTTGGACACGTAACCAGGATTTTATACAGAAAAAAATAAAGATTTAAAGTGTATTAATGGAATTAATCTCACTTAACTTTAGAAATCTACACTGGAGACATCTATATGAATGTGGCCTTTTTAGGCTTCTTTTCTAATCAAGGTACAAATATAAGACCTTTCAAGGTACAATACTTCTGACCTATTTTAGACACTCACTTTGAAATGAGATGAACAATGGTCTGAAAGTTTCTGGTTTTCTCCACTGATTTTAAAGCAAGACCAGTGAGTGCGATTAACTCAAGTGCAGATATCAAAATTATTTCTCTGTTATTCATGAATGGATCAGGAGAAGAAAATAGTATCAAATGGCTCCAAGGGGACAAAAAGTTGTGCTGTAAATGTGAAGTCTCTAAACTGTTTGGTGACCCTCAGTTCTTTAGTGTTACATAATGCTAATGTGTTGCTGTGACATCATTTAAGAGCTGTGACATTGTACAAATATTTATGGCACTGTTGTGACATTGATTGATAATAATGTCAATTTCAGCTATGTAGAGACAATTATTCCACACACTGTTACCTATTATATAATTTTTTTTAAAAAAGAGCTTAGAACTAATTTACAATGATGGTGGAAAATTAATAATGAGATGCTGAGAGCATTTTGTTAACATCTCAAGATTTTGAATATAGCCACGCATTATCATGAATGCATTTATTTATGAAATTATTTTTGCATTTTTTGCAGTCTTGAGGCTGGAAATGTTTTCTCTATGAAAGGTTTTTTATTTTTTATTGCTATATGCTTCTTATTCTGTACGGGTTGTTGTTATATTTGTTCATCCTAAATTTGAGGAACATATTGCTTTTATTTTTCTAAAACCCTTCACCAGCTTGAAATGGATTGGCACAGTATTAATTTTTATTGTTTGCTTGGAGTTCATATAGATATATAAAAATACTTATGAATAAAACGTTTTCCTTTTTTTATGTCTTACAAAAATATTGCTTTGTAAGCCTTTAAGTAATTTTACCTTCCATTTCAAGATATCCTTCCTTTTACTTCTGTATACTGTTCACATAACCAATTGCCCAGTCTCTTCAGATCACCTTATAGTGTTCTCTGTCACAATGCCTTTATTCCTACACTTTTTTAGTCATCAACAATTTTAATCATGTCTGTATTATATATGTGTGTGCTAAGAAAACTCTATCAAGAGAGAAAAACATTGTGAGAAAAATAAAAAATAAAGCAGTCGTTTTATTTATTCTTTTTACAGCAGGACTTGCATATCTTTTTTGTGTTTGAGTATTAATTTATGAATATGATATTATTATGTTTTGAGAAGTGCCAAGCAGTCTTGCTTTTCATAGTCTACAAATTGCTGCACACAGGCTCTAGTGACACAACAAATAATAATAAAGTGACATTAAGAGAGAATATGGTCTGGGGTCAGTTGTGAGGTCCAATGTCATTCACTAAATGAAAGTGATCCAGAGTCTGTTAAAGAGGCTAATATATGACAGCCCAACCTTTCTCCACTTTACTAATTTTTAGGAAAAACATACCAAGAGACAAGAAAAGATTTTCCATGATACAAAACAATGTGGAGAGGATTATATAAACAACTGAGTGATTTTCATTTTTACTCTCTTCTTCTTATTTATATCACTCCACTGGTGCTTTGCACGCATTACAAAAAGTTACTTGACCAGATATCTGTGGAAAATACAACCAAATCTTTTCTTATTTTTGCTAGGATGAGCATTAGACCACTGGGTAGAATGAGACTGAAGGATGGGAGAGTGCAAACCAGGAAGAGTGAGCATCATAAAAACCACTACCATATGTTGAAATATATCCCAAAAGCACACAATGCATCACTTGTTTGCTCTTGTTTAATGCCTTAAATTTGAGTTGTAAAGTTTCATAGGTATGTACACCTGCAGAGGAGAAGTGGCCCCTAGGGAATGAGATGAGCAGCCCTCATCTCTGCTCCATCACGGCTTGGGCTGGTGGCAGATGGGCATCTCATACAAGTCTGGCACCAAAGCCATGCTCACAGCATTCCTGAAGCACCGTGTATGAACCTTCTTTGGAGAGTAGCAGTTGTGGGCTAGAGGAAAGCAACCCCTTTTCCTCTTTCCTCAGCCAGGCAGCTCCCAGTTCTGACAACTTGCAGTTTGGGGAGGAAATGAGGAACCTATTTCCAGTCTTTTTCTCTGCTTAGTATCTACACCCATGCCTTTCTCCTACTTCAGTTTTCAGGTGAGGGAAGAGCCCCAGCAGCTAGCCTTGTCATGGATGTTTCCTGCTATTGCACCCTCACCAATGTACAAAAATAATCAAATGGAGACAATTTAGAAATCTGGATCCTGCAGGTCAGTGAATGGGTCATACATCTGATAAAAAGAGACATGCATTTAAATCATTATGCCCTGAGCTGTTTATGCATTTTGACACTGCATGATATCTGGATTAGAAAATCAGAAGCAGGCTGATGAGAAACAGAACCCAATTTCCTCCACATCCAAGCAGAGGACACTCAGAACCTGACTGCCAAGCGACTGTATCTTCTTCTTTCTCTCTTTGCAGCACAGAGACCTGGAGGGATACAAGCACTATTCCTCTGAAGGATGTAAACACTCAAATCATACTAGGATTCATAGTAATCATAATTATTTAATGTGTATATAAATTCATGTCCAGTGATTCCTTAATCTACCAATTCTGATTGCAGTACAGTTCTTGTGCTCAGTATAGTCTGCTGCACCATTCATAAATAAGTTAAAGGAAAATATAAGTATTTTTACTTTATCGGCTTGATGATAATAATACAGGGTTTAATTGACCTCACTGCAGCAGAATTTCTAATTCTGAAATAAAAAGTGAAAAGTCAGGGATCTTAAATTTTGTGTTAATAGATCTTAATGAATCACCCTGAAATAGCTGGCTCAAACAAGTCAGAACACTGTCAGCCAGCTCAGTGTGCCAAGAATCCATTTCTCTTCTAAAAGATAAATGAGGTTCCTCAGTGTGGAGAATGCAGAGTGCTAGTGTTATGCCCTTTTATTTTAGAGTTGATTTATTCCAGTTGTGATGAAAGGTCACAAACTTCAGTGTTCTTTTTTTGCTTCCTTCAATTCTTACAAATGAAACTTTCTAGAGTAGGGCTAATAAGACATCTGAGAGTACACTTTGTGTCACTCAGTTCTCCTACCATTATCTTTGTGATTCAAATAACCATTATTAAAATATATTTTAATTTTTGTCATTTGTAATGTCTGTATTGTAAAGTCCTATCCAGTGCCTAGTGAGTTAATATAAAACTTTTGGATCACTACAAGGTATTCTGAATCAATTCCTGTATTCCTGAGCACCCCTAATGTTTTTCAATATGCCCCTTGTATGTTGACCTTAGCATGCCAATGAATTCCTAGGGAAAAAGTGTACT
The DNA here is from genome assembly GCF_003984885.1 of Neopelma chrysocephalum. Lineage (NCBI taxonomy): Eukaryota > Metazoa > Chordata > Aves > Passeriformes > Pipridae > Neopelma > Neopelma chrysocephalum. The sequence continues at coordinate 16,922 of NW_020897994.1, read as the reverse complement.
GGGTCAATAAATGTCTATCTGCCAGCTAGGTGACATTGGCTGGTATGACATTGTATTCTACAAATGCCAGTTGGTCTTAATTCTGGAACAAAATCAAATTTGAATGATTGTTGATAATTAAAATTTTCAATAAGTTATATTTGGAAGCCACAGGGAGAACTTATTTGGAATACTGAATCCAGTTGTATTCTTCATCCTGAAGAATGGAATTATATATTGTGGTAATGAAGCTGATAGGAGATAGGTTATAAATCCAGTTTCAGAGCTATGAAAGAAAGGAGATCAAAAGGATCATGTAAAATTATTCTACATTATGCTCTTATTTGGCTTAATAGTGATGAGCAGAGGAAAGGGCTGAGGAAGGAATACCCAAAAGAGAAGGATTGACAGAGTTTCAAAAAACTGTTTATTATAATAAAAGAGTCTGGACTAACAGTGTAAGATAAACAATACAAAAACATCCTCAAAACTATGGATGAAAGAAGATACCATAGGAAACAAAAGATGGAAAATTTCCACTTCTATCTTAAACAAATGTTTTTAAGAAGGTTCGTCAGAAGTACAGAATCCTGTGTTATGGCATTGTCTTCAGGATACCTAGATTCATTCTTATCTGTGCTTCTAGATATTCTGAGGTGAATTATTTCCTGAGGTGTTGTTCCAAGATCTATAAAAGAGCAATAATAGAAATTGTAATTGCAATATTTTTAAGCATGTTATGGTCAAAATATAAGAAGAACACAATAAAAAGTTAGCAGCCACAGAGCTGAAAATGTGATTTTTGCTGCACAAGTTGCAGGTCCAGTGAATAATGGATGATCAAATGACACAGATATCTTAAGTACAGTGATAGTACTTCACAGAACAATGGTGCAAAATTAATTTTGAATATTTGATATAAACTATTGCTGAGTTTGCTATGTGTTTCATTAGAAATACATCCTAATGCTTCACTTCAACATTTCTTTGTTCAGTTATGGATGATTCTTCTTGTTCATTTCAGTAACTCAATTCAGTTCTTCCTCAATTTTACTTAACTTCTGACTTGAAGACTCTTATGTTGCTCCTCAGCATTTTTTCTCTAGGCTAAAGAAAAAAAAAGGCATTTTTTTTGTCGTAGGTTATACCAATTAGGTATTTGATCATGCTTGTTTTTCTCCTTCAGACTATCACCAGTTAGTCCACCTTTTTGAGGTATGGCACTGAAATCTTATTGCTCCTAGCCAGGGATGTATTTGTCAATGTGTTTGTTCAGTATCAATGTAGTTCTTGTTGCTAGACCAAAGAAAGGAAAAGTAATAAGACAATTTACTAAGGTCACTGTTGGTGAAACTTGTGCAACTCTTGCTTGAAGAGCCTTTCTGTACTCTTTCTAATAACCCTATGAAGTACACATACTTCTACTAATTTCTTATTTTATGGTATTCATAGTTCATTCATGCGTTTCCTGAAATAAGGCCCAGATTCTAGCATTGAGCCATTTTCTATTAGAACAAGGAAGCCCTTACAGCCTCTTTTGTTATATGCAGAAATCCAAAATCTGTTTCATGTAAGTTCAGTCAAAATCCAGCACTTTAAACTGAAACTGTACGTTTACTATAATATACATAGCTTTTTACTCTTTTATAGAATTCTGTCTGCTAGAATTTGGCTCAAAAATGTAAGTTATTTAACAGATATAATTAGGTTGCTAAGCATTAACAGTTAATTATCATATTAATAAACAGTTATTACTTGCTTTCTATATTGAACCATGCCAGAACAGCATTATTATGCATACATTGCTCTTAGTCAACGTAATTGTCCTTAAAGGAAATCATTGCAATTTAAATGAAGTTGGGAGCTACTGGTTAGGGAAGGCTGTAGGGCATGCACAATACATACTAAGCAAGAAACTGTAATTTTCCCGAATTACATCTTTTCAGTAATTTCACATCACAGGGCTATGTCTGTTAAGAGAAAAACAGTTTATTTTTGCCTTGCAATTTTACAAGGGCACTATTTAACCGAGAACAAGCCAGTTCCCAAAATGAAGGCAATGCAGAGTCACTGCATCATATTATTTAATATCCTATTAGTAAACTATGACCATAATTTAAAATTTGTTTTATTTTCAGACTATATTCTAAGGAATAGATTTACTGTGGCACTAGCACATGCCTGCCAAGCAATGTGAAGCACAGACTGAAGGCTAGAAGTACCCTGAATAACATCCAATGTTAAACATACTTCTATATAGAAATAACTGTGTCTCTTTTTCTGAATAGATTTTTGTTTGCTTTTGCATGCTCTTTCTCTGTGTTTAATATCTATTAAACTAAAGACTTGTTCTCCTCTATGACATTTTTGTCATACAAAGGTTAGTTGTTTGGCTTAATTTCTTTGACATCTGTTAAAATACAAGGAGTTTGAACATTAGTTCCTGGTATCTTCCTAGAATGATAGCTAATTAATGTTTTACACTGCCATAAACATTTCCTTAGTTTAAGTGAATGACTCACATTTACAAAAAGGTTATATCATGTGTGGGTGCTAAGGGGTTTTCAGATGAATTAGCTGAAAGCTCAAGATTAGCTTTATTAATAAGCATTATTTGATAAATATGACACATGGCAAATGAAGCGGCTCATAAAGTTCTGTAACAGAAAACAGTCTATAGCCTCTCTTCCTCTTTTCAGCAGCAAGTCATATTAAAAATTTCATCATTTTTTGCAAAAAGAGTGACAAAAAGAAAATTCCTCTAACCCATACTAGCAACATAAGTCTGCCTTACATTTACTTTTTGTTTGAACCCTTTTTGTTTCAAATATGTTAGGTTAAAGTAAGAGTGACTCATCAGTATACAGTTGAATTGTGTCAATAAAAAACAAACAGGGACAGAGATCAAGCCCAATACAGAATAAATACATCAAAAATTTATCTGTATCTCTTTTTTTGTATGAGAAAAGACCCACATTAATTACACATTGTTTATTATAAAGCAAAATTAAGTCATAGTGGAGTACAAAGGAGTGACATTTTTATGTACCATTCTTAACTATGATGAAAATGGGTGCTGAACTACACACAAATTGAAACGAAGTGTCTTTGACAAGAAACTCATTGTCCTGTCTTTAATACAAGCTTTTAAGGGTGAGATTCTTCCTTCCCGGTCCCCAGTGTCAACCAGGAATACTGTTTTCAGTCCTTGACATAAACAAGAATAGAAACTGACCTCTTTGCTGCAGAGGCTGCTAGGATCTGCATCACCAGAATAATCTAGTGTGACCTTCTGAATCCATACTTACATTGCTTTTAAAAAACATTAAAAATCACTTTTTTTATATATATTGAGAACAACTATCAGTGGCATTGATTATTTCCAGGTTTATTGTCATTTGAAGCCTGTGATTTACTTCTAGTATCTGAATGTGTGACCTTACACAATATCCTAATTATTCCTGGTTTTTACCTTGTGCAATTGAATTGCCTATAAAGGAAGGTCATCAAGGCTGTCAGTGAACAGTTATGGCATTACCATAGTTGGCATGAGGTAGGAAGAAGGAACTTGTGATTAGACGTGTGCCACTGCTAAAAATGCCACCTGAACTGGGCTCAGATCACTGCTCTGAAAGAGATAATAGACTCCTGGCTGTGGAGTTGCAATTCCTCTGTCACTTATTGTGCTACCAAAATGCGTTAGGGACTTAGAGAGAACGTGTGCAGTTCCCAGCACATGTTCTAAGGCATTTTTGGTGATGTCAGGCCATCACATTCCCATTTAATAACAAAAATCAAGGCTTGGAAATGAGTTCCAGATTTGTTGCTTGCATCAAACTTAAAGATAAACCAAAAAGCTGGGCAGTAAAATCTAGTCATGTAACTGATACCACTAGTGCTACTTGATGGGATTTGATCCAACACTTTATTCCAGAAGGAATAAGAAATTTTTCTCTCATTCCTTAGAAGCATGTATGGCTTGTGTATCTATTTACACCCTCCCCCTTGATATTATAATAATATCTTTAGACCTGAGCAAGATGGCAGTATTATAAGGCAATGTTCAAATAATATGAGAATGCTTCATTTGAAGCCAGAAAACTCTCTATAGGAAATCTTACCAAATAAAGAGCAATAATTTTGCTTGACCCTCTGGAACATCTGTTGCAAGGACAAGAGGTCGTCTTGTGCAAAATGCAGGTTATCAATACTGGCCAATAAACTATGGGAGATACAAGGAATGATAGCTGATGGATAGTGGTGGAATAGCAACAGCTTTTTGTGATAACGAAACAGTATCTGTTGTCAAAATACCCTGAATAGGAAAGTTCACAAATAACATTGTTCTATTATTTGTTGTTATGGATCAACTTTCCCCTCCCATTATTTTAACTTCTAGGTCAATTTTTGCATTCACTATATTCTGTTCTTTTTAAAGCCAGAATTATTACCAAAGAATCAGGAATTATTACTTATCAGAAATAGGCAGTCAATATAATTTTCCTCCAATTTTCCAGATGAAAGCTTGACTTAGCATTTCTATTTGATTTACAGGAAATACACCTAACTAAATAATCCTACAAGAACTATTTTATAAGCAACAACCCCTGACAAAAGGTAGTATTAGTAAAAGGAAAGTATTTGTATGGAACACCGTATTCTTGTTTTCTTTGGGGGAATATTGCTGTGTTTCTCATTTCCTGTAATAGTGCATCACAGTATAATAACTGGGACAGTAATACCAGTCTTGCATAGGAATAGGTACATGAAGATTGAACATAATCAATTACCCTCGGTTTTGGTATTACTAACATGTTTTTTTTTATTCTCTACAAAAATGTGAGTCAAAAGGATCACCTCAGTGATGACTGTTAGTAGACCTCAGTGCTCCCTGGTGTTAGCTAATAGTTTCAAAAAAACTTAGTGTGAATATACTTATTAACTGGTTTTAGTAACTGTGAGTGTAAGTTTAGACTAAGCTGTACCAGTCAGCAACCTGTACAGATATATTCCTTTTAGCTCCAAGATTTACTAAAGAGAAATACTACCAGCAATAAAACTAATTAACATTTCATCAAATAAATGCTGTGAGACACTATGCACAAATCATCATCTGTGACTTTTTTGAAGAGATATAAGGTAGCAGTATGATATTAACTCTGAATGCTAGTGATGACTGAGTATAATGAATTTTATTCCTTTAAATGTCATCAGGAACACCTAATTTCTTTGAGAAGAAGACATTCTTATTGCTAAGTAATATTTCTCTTAAGGTTTTTTTTTAACATTTGCATAATTTTCTTATAAGACATCAAAAGTATATTGATAATATTTCTTTAATGCTACTTGAATTTTAAAATGTTTTTATTTTGCAAAGGAATACTTTGCATTTAGTATTTTTATAAGGTTAATATTATAATACCTTGTAGTTTATGCTGCAACAAAATATCCATTCAAAGCCGGATTTTTCTATATCTTTAATTCTAAAATCATAAAAAATATTCTTCTTTTTAGGTAGTTGAATTTCTACTGTTTTTGAGATGAGCTAAATAATGGGTTCCCGTTTCAATCTTAAACATCAAAACTCCTAGTAGACTTCTAAACAAAGCCTTTCAGTTTTTCCTTCTAAGAGGTGAGAAGGCAGGAAAAGAGGAGAGAGAAAACCTTGTATACCAATGTAGCTGAGACCCATCCACAGGATCAGAGAGCAAGTGATTGAAATCTAGTTTCAAAATTCACTAGGACTTAATTGTGAGAGACAGAACTATGCACCTGCTGAGGACAAGGACGGATGTGGGGATGGAGGGGCTCACTCCTATTACCTGGTAGAAACTACCCTCAGACAAAAACTTAGTGCCTAAGAGGCTTTTCTGTGAAAAACTGATTATATATAATAATCGTTTTGTAGAACTGATCATATACAATACAGCAAAATATTAATTATCATAATTAAAATACATCACTCTCTGGATGAACACAGTGGAACATTTTGAATTTCAAAACTGAATGCACTAGTTTAGTTAATATTTGGAGCTGTATTTGTTAGTCAATGAATACCATATCTTTGTAACTCCTATATTGCTCCTAGTGTCTTGCCAGGCTTGGAGGATATAGGGTCATCTGGTAAAAGCACATGCTACGAAAGCAGTGGAGAATAAGCAAGGAGAATGCATCAAAGGGAAGGAGATAGGTTTAAGAAAACAAGTCTTATGGTGTAGAAGTGGGAAACTAAGAAGTTAACCTGAGAAACCAGAAAGAGAGGGGGTATTCCAACACATCTGTGTTCTAAGAAACATAAGGTGTAACCTTCAAAGTGAAATTTTGCATTTGTGAAGCTTGCTTTCTTCTGTTTCTTCCTTCCCTTGCTGCTTAGGTTATAAACTTTTCAGAGCAGCTGGAGAAAATCAACCCTCTGTATGCTTGAATGACTCTCTGGGCAGTACAAATGAGTCATCAATGAGTTTAGTGTGCAGCAGGAGAAAGATGATACTGGAACAAAATGTTCTGGTGCATATTTGTGTAGTGTCTAGCAATAATGGGTCTCTGCTCCTGACTGAGGCCTCTGGGCATCCCAGTGATGTAAATATTAACTAATAATAATAATAAAAGGACGAGCACTTTATTTGCATACATGTTGCCATCTGTTCTGTAGACTGAATCAATATCAAGTACATGTTTAGTTTCATTTACTTTCCTCTAAGCAGTACACTTCATTTCCTGCAAAAAAACCTGACAGTTTTAAAAGCTTCCAGTAAATTTTTAGCATTGAAAGACATTGTCAATGTTTTTTAAATCTCCTTGCTAATCAGCAGTAGATGTAGGCTGGAATTAGAAATAACATATTGATTTAGGGTGACAAAGATGATTAGGCGACTATAGCATCTCTCTTACTTATAGGCTAAGGGAGCTGGGCCTGTTCAGCCTTGAGAAGAGATGACTGAGAGGGGACCTCATTGATGTTGATAAGTACCTGAAGAGTGTATGTCAAGAGGAGGGAGTCAGGCTCTTCTCTGTGGGGCTGAGCAATAGGACAAGAGTCAATGGGCAGAAACTGATGCACAGAAAGTTCCACCTGAATATGAGGAAGAACTTTACTGTGTGGGTGACCATGCACCGAACAGATTGCCCAGAGAGGTTGTGGAGTCTGCCTCCCTGGAGATATTCAAGAACATTTGGACACAATCCTGTGCAATGTGCTCTAGGATCATTCTGCTTGAGCAGGGAGGATGGACCAGATGACATCCAGTGGTTCCTTCCAACCTGACCCATTCTGTGATTCTGTGATAGAGTTACTAAATGTGCTACAATGAAAGTATATATATAATGATAATCTTCATAGATGTACTTTTGAAAAGAAGGTGCCAGACTACTTACGCAGCAAATAGAAGTATTTTTCTTGGATGATGTGCCTTAACTAATGTAGGTTTTGCTTTCTTTTTTTTTTTCCAAAATATATTAATAAAGAACAGTGCCCAATAATTACTAGTAAGTTTGGAAAAACAGATGAGACCATCAAACTGGCTGTGGCTGTTGGCTAAGCACTGCCCTTCTCACGTAAGTGTCCAAAACAGTTCTCACATTATTTCAGGTACTTGACCTGAATTTTTTCTCCAAGACATAAAAGTGTTTATGCCCTGGGGTCAGAGGGATTCCAATGTGAATATAGCCAATGTGCTGTACGAGAGGCTAGATTTAAACAGTCTTGGCATTAAACTTGTCTCGGGGAATAGAGATCTGCCCCTGATTGCCTTATGTGTAGATATGAATCATAGAATCATAGAATCATAGAATCATAGAATCATAGAATCAT
>NW_020897994.1:0-9123 GCF_003984885.1 Neopelma chrysocephalum | reverse complement strand
GAATCATAGAATCATAGAATCATAGAATCATAGAATCATAGAATCATAGAATGGCTTGGGTTCGAAGAGACCTTAAAGATCACTTAGTTCCACCCTCTCTGCTGTGGGAAGGGACACCGTCCACTAGAGCAGGTTGTTCAAAGCCCCATCCAACCTGGCCTTGAGCACTTCCAGGGATGGGGCATCCACAGATTCTCTGGGCAACCTGTTCCAGAGCCTCACCACCCTCTTGAGTAAAGAATTGCTTCCTAATATCTAATCTAAATATCTCCTCTCTTAGTTTAAAACCATTCCTCATTTTCCTATCTACACATGAAAAAAAAGTCCCCCTCAGTGGTCTTGGATTTTTGCATCCATCTATTTCACATTACTAGTAAAATATGAAGTAAAACATGACTGATAAAAACTGGGAAATATTAAATAATGGGAAGAATAATATGTTGCTAGAAAGTTATATGGATGCATCTAAACTAGAAACAGGCAAACAAACTTGTGTTTTAGTATGCCCAAACCTGTGGTCACAGACTGAATAAATTGGAAAATAAGAAATTATATTCCAGGACAATATAACTGGGGAAAAATAAACTGAGTTATCAGAGTGTTCATCAGCTGTATGTTAGCTCTCTTTAAGACACTTGAACTGAAAGAACTAGTATGAATATTGCATATAGAAGCTATAGGACAATACCAAGTTGGTCTTGAGACTGCACTCTACATTCAGCAATGTTGGAGTAACTAATACAGTGCTGTCTTTTCTGAGTGTTCACATTTCAGAGGAGAGGCGATCACAGTGTCAACTTCTTGCTTTATATAATAATGTGTTCTAAAATATTGTAAAAGCAAAAATAACTTAGTAATGTACTATAAATGAAGTTACTGTTGGCACCACATTGTTAGAAAGTTAGAAATGGATCAAAATTGCTGAATTTTGTGTGCAGTCTCTGTTATGAATGGTATAGCAAAATTAGACATATTAGAAAGGGTTCTATTGCTATATATATTTTACTTCTGAATGGCAAATTTCTTTTAGCTGTATGTCTAATTAATCTGTTATAGATTTCCCCTTCTATGTGGTCACAATTTTTTCTCAAATCATTGGCCAAGTAGGTGCTGCTTTCTAAGACAACTTCTCATTACTTTCTCATCTAAGATAGACTCACGTAAGGCTTGGGTAGATTTATTGTAATGTATGGGATGAAATAGGTGAACTATTAGACATTTCACACCATTAATTTCTATGGGGAAAGTTCAAAAATTATTCATAATGTCCTCTAAATTAGAGCCCTGCCCATTAAACTCACTTGGAACCTTTTTTTGCTTGCTTTAATTCTGCTATTGTATTAAGGAACTGTAAATTGATGCAATCATTATGCCAGTAGTCAAGAAGGTCTAACTTAAAGTAAGTTGGAAGCTCAGTTTGACCTGTATTGTCTTCAGGGTCTGTACCATACAGATAACATAGAAATGCCAAAAATAATGTTTCGCCATTGTTTCTGCCTGTCAAAACTTCCTACCAAAAAATTCTCTGTCAGCTTTCTACCAGAAGTTCTCACCAGAGCTTCCTGCTGGAGTTTTCCTGCAAAAAGATCCTACTATTTTTTATGGTTATCATATCTCTTCGAACATCTGAATAGGGCTACGTGCCAAGAAACCACGTACAACCTCCTTTGAACACTATAAAAGTTGAGGAAAAATTTGGGAAAACCAGGGAGGGAGGAGTGGGAGAGAGAATTGGCTACTGCAGATGAGAATCTATCTCCACCTCCCCCTCACTTTTCTTCTGCCACCGTACGCTACCTACCTGTCACCAGAGACTGGAACTTTGCCGACCTGGAGAGTACTGAGACCCACCGTGCGACATGCGTGAGTTGTATCTACTCCTACCATATTTCTGAGGGCCGAACGGTGCGGCTGAACCGAGACCCCTGCATGGCCTGGGACACAACTCGGCATGAGCGTTGAAACCTACATTTTGGTTGCATTCCATAGAATTAAAGCTCTTAAGACCTCCCCGCAGCTAAAGAGATAACATTGAAAAGTGGCAGAGACAGAGAAAAAAAACCCGCAGAAACAGCTTCTACCCCCGGCCCAGGCCAGCTCAGTGGAGAGGTAGCCTTTGGTGTGATCTTTTCTCTGCTTCTAGAAGTAATCTTAGCATTTTCCAACCTTTTCTTATTTTTTCCTCTTTCTCTTTGCATCTCTTAGCAATTAATAAAATCAGTTTTGGTATCAACAGATAACTTGTGTTAGTTTTAATTTTGCTCAAGGGAATATACGAATCTGAAGTTCTTTCTGCAACATTTAAGCAGATTGTTACAGGGTCCTTGGTGTGCGAACTCATGCAAATCAGGTTTCTCCTGTCTGCTTTAAAGGAAATTCACAACTGCGTATGTGTACAAATTACGCTCTGATTGTTGGCACAAGGCTTAAACTGGCATAGCTTTCTAACATATCATATATAAGTAATTTCAGAGGTTCATACCTTCTAAGGCCAGGAAAGATCATCTTAATCATTTTACCAGACTTTAACGCAGGCCATGGGACTCTTTGAACTAATCTGTGATTCAGCTGTAGAAGGTGTAACTGAAGGATTTAAGTGACAGTAATTTTTAATGATTTCCAACCCCTTGAATGCTTTCACAATGAAAACGCGATGTTCAGAATTAAAGTCTCTGACAATACAACTTTCTTGCCTTAGCCAGCTTTCCTGAATTTGCAAGTGTCTGTAAACTATATATTTAAAAGTATGTGACTGGAACATAGGTTTTAAAAGAAAAATATACAGTCATATTTTAAAAATTCCACTGAGAAAAGAAAGCATCAAACATAAAGTCTGGGCAAAACTAATAATTAAACTGTACTGATTTCACCCAACAGAATCTAAGGACAAGTCAGTGAGATTAGGTGTAAGAGAATTTATCTTCATATGCCTTTTTAAAGCTTGACCTGTAATTACCAAGTAAAGCCTCTTGAATTTCTCTGGTAAAAGATGAAAAATAGCTATTATTATGCTGGAGGATTTTTTTTTTCAGTTTACAGCCAAAACATTTCTAGGATAAATGAAAAGAGGAAAGTTAGTTCAAAAGTATAAGAGTGTATTTTGCTTTCTACTGTTCTTTTGCATTGGTATGAGTATGAATCTTACCCACTGGCCACATGTATGATTGTTTTTCGCTGGAACATAATTCATTAAATTAAGTCTTTTGCCAAAATTTCAAGTGTTCTTGGAACTCTGTTTTTCTAAACCCAGAGAAAAGGCAGAAGAGCTGGAATTATGTTCACATCTCCAGCCAGAGCAGTTAGCACTGAAAAGCATGATATATAGTCCAGACTTTGGAATGGGGTATTTTAAGTTTGTTTGTTGCCAAGGTGGCCTATTCTGCTACTACATCTTGACTGCAATTGTTTAAGGGTCAAGGAGCATCTGTTGTTTATAAAAATACAGTAACTACAATAGAGAATGACTTTGGGGACAGCATGAAAAGCAAGTATCACTTCAGAGACAGTGGAAGATGAGACCTTGCTTCAGAATAGGTATTCAGCAGGATAATTCTGAGGATACTTAGGGAAAAGACTGTAGAATATGACTATGAATCAAGCAAAACACAAACCCAAAACAAATGCAATAACATGCTGCTAGCAGGGAAACAGACCTGAACTGTTTGCCTTGTGAATATGTTATGAAGAAAAGATGTGTTCTTGAGAAAGTTCATGCTTTTCTTTCTCATTGTAGCTACCACACGGTATATGCAGATTTATGATAAGAAAAAAATAGGTGGTATATCACATCAAATTATTTGTTTGGATTTCCCACTTTATTGATATAGGTGCTGGTGATTGCAATTTGAGTAAAGCTCAATAAACAAAAGGTTTGGGGAAACCAGGATAAATACAACACGTTGCAGGTTTGTCTTTCTAGCTTGACTCAGACCTGTCTTTTCACTATAGACCTGCCCAGAAATTCCTAGGCTATGTCTGATGCTTCTTGCTGTCTGCAGTCCTGATCCTGTCCTGGATTTCCTGATAATTTCCCAGCTCAACCTTGGATGTTCCCCAATCCTACAAGCTTGTCTGGGGATCTTGACTGATCATGATTATTACCACCAGTTCTGCTGATCTAAAACCAGACATTTCTAATTTTCGAGACTACGGGTATGATAAGAACAAAAAGATGTTAAGAATTCTGCTGCAGTGATAACCTGCCTGCAAATCTCTCAAGAAAAGATATTGAATTGATAAGGATAAAATAAAAGATATGAAAGAAAAAGGTAACCAAGTCTCAGCACTTAAAGTTGTGAATATAACTACAAAAAGGAAACTGAGCAACAGTTAGAGCCTTTGTCAGCATATCAGGTGGCAGCAGCAGTAGCTGCCTTCTGATTGTACAATGCCTTTCAATGAAAGACTTGTCTCAGCCCCTTACTCTTTTACTAACCTTATGCCCACCAGTTGCAGATATTCATGTCTAGCTTTACAGTGAATTTGGTAGTTTGAGTAAAATAATCTTTGGGTCTTCTTTAGAGATGATATCAAAGAAAAATAATGCCAAAGGCATCAGAGTTAACAAAAAGGAGGGTCATGCCTGAGTTGTTTCTCCTTTATGGCCAAGCACTGTAGTAACAGGTGGACGAATTCAACCTTGTGTATGCTTGAATAAGTCCATGTGCAATGCAAATGAGTGATCAGTGTGTTCAGCATGATGCAAAAGCATAACAGGATTGAAAAGTAGTAGACACCAGTAAATGCTGTAACATCTCAGTAGTCTTCTATGGAGAGCCTCATTACCATCATGAAAGATTGCAAGGAGCACGGAACAGGTAAATGATTTTAATAGCTGTTTTGATCCTGCCTCCTTAACTAGCTTTTAGAGGAAGAATAGGCAACATATAGTAAAGCACTTTGAAATGAGAGGTCTGCCAAAGGGCTGTCACTTTTGCTAGTAAAAATAGAGGCCACATTACACTTCTTAAACTACTGTCACAAGGGCTCTTGGCCGAGGGGTGAGGCCGACCTCTATGCTGTTATAGATAGCTTTTTGCAGATAAGGTTGTTCAGTGTATATCTGAGTGCTTTAGAGAACAAGATGGAAAATAAAGAGACATCCAAACTTATGCCAAAACCTTAAAGACTACCCAGAAGAAACTGGCTTAAGAAATAAATTAGTATCAGACCTGTTTGGGGTGTGAGGGGAGAATTGCATTAATCTTTTTTGTTGATTTGGTTTCCCATTCTACCCTAACAAACAGAATATAGCTATTAAATGTCTTCTAGTTGCAGGCATTCTAGTGAAAACTTGAGAGTAGAAATTTATTTACTGCTCACATGGCAAATATTTGAGAGAATAAATTGTGAATTTTTGATTTAAGATATTTGCACCAGATACCTGAGTTTATTTACATTTATACATTCATTGAACAAAAATTTCTCTGTCAAGAAAAATAATGTTGCATTTGAAAAACAGTTCAAATGAAGAGTTTAAATTCCCTGTAACTGAGAGAAAATATGTTGTGAATATTTGCAGGGAATTAATATACTTGAGAAAGTATTAAGCTACTTGTGGGCACATAGTACATAGAAAACAGGGAAATTGTCATTAAATTGTTCACTGTGAATCATTTGCTCTTCCACACTCCCCAAGTCACTCTTATTTTGATCTGATTATATGATCGAGAGAGTACAATGCCAGGGGAGCATACCTTCCTTTAAAAAAGAATGGGTTTTACTACTGTTATTTAATTTTAGTGATAAGCATTGAAATATCAGTGATGTCTACTTACAAACAGGAATTTTGTACTGCTTGGGTCACTGTCAGTAAGAAGAGACCATCTCAGTTTAGCACTAGAGACTGTACTTCAGAAAAAAAAACAAAAAACCCAAGAGACTTTTTAATTGTGAAGGTAATTTTTTACCTAAATGCTTAAAGAAGGAATGGAGAGAAAGTTTGAATAGACAGTGGCAAGGCAAGGAGGGGAAATGTAGCTACTACATCATGAAACCTTAGAAGGGTAAAAAAAATTAAAAAAAAATCCAGAAAGCTCTTGTACATTGGTATAAAATATTATAAGTGATAATAATATCTATTTTCTTGCATCCCTGTTCCCTTCTAAAGCCTGGTACCTTCTCTGGCAGGACTAAACTTTGACTCATGTCATCATGGAGAAGAAATCACTTAGTATTTAAGTAAGACTAAATTAAAATGAAATGGATACGTGTTGAAAGGATAATTAGCTATTACCTATTCCAGGTACATTTTCCCCAGATACACAGGGGAATAGGTACTCCTAAACTTCTCTTAGCTTGAATATGTTTCCTCACTGCCCATTGTGAGTACATCTCTGGTGTTAATAAGTTTCATTTCAAAGTTCCCTCTGGTGTACAAGTTCCCTGCCACTCCAGTTTGCATGAATGGTAATTCATGCTGAAGCTTACAATGCATTAAGCAGCTAACCTTTAAACATATCTGATTTTTTTTTTAAAAGCTGTGTTAGACAAGAGTGAAGCAGGTTTATTTCCTCACTTCAATATTATCCCAACCTCACACATGCCTTAAGTACACACCTCTGGGCATGCAATACATGGCCTCACTTTCATGCTGTAAAAAGATCACTTTGGTGAGCTGCTGCAGAGCCCTCACATTATTCACTTTGCTCTGGGGAGAAAGAAAAAAAAAACAACCACCATCATTATACCTTGCCCATATGAGTCTCAGAAAAGGTCCATCACTGATTTCTATGTATTGTGGATGTAGCCCGTCTGCTCTGGTGAACTAGTGCTCAGCAACATGGAGCACTATTCTGGTGTAGTGCTCAGCAGAAGGGAGCAGTTTTCTGTAACTCTTGGTCTGTAGGCAGGTACAGCTCCCCTGGGTGGGTTCATTTAGCAGTGTAACTACAACCTCTGGCATCCTTTCAGGGCACAAGTCTCTGTCTTTTATTGCTTCTTAAAAGCAGGATGCAACACTGCTTGGTGTCATTTCTTTTGCTCAGCTTCTACTGTCATTTGAACACTGTCCACAAAAACATAATAGAACATTCTGGCTTTACCGTTGATCTTCAGAGACACATATAAACGTGTCATGCTCTGCTAACAGAAGGCCAAATTGTGCAAGCAATAAATACCTGCATGCACTTCTCTGTCTCAGTTTTATTATGACTGGTGAGCACCCTTAGGTGTTGGGAAAAGCCTTTCAAAAGAGCCCAATAACCTCCTTCACATTGCTTCTGGCATACAGTATTTCCTCTGGGTCATGAAATATCCTTGCATTTCTGCAGCTGACTTTCTTCTTTCACTCTCTCTCACTCCAGTCATACAAGACTGTATGTGAGCTGAGTAATCCAGCAGAGACTGCCATGGACATAATGCAAAGAGACCTGAATGCATGCCCCAGTTGTTGGGCATAAAAGGTAAGACAATGGTTAGAGAAAGCTTCCGTGCTCTTCATTAGGTCCTATCCTATGGGTAACTGGTGGACAAAGGACTATGAGGTTTATTAAGGAGTGCACCCATCCTGTAGAGGAGAGTCTCAGGAAGTCAACCAACTTTTTCAGTTACTGAAGCCTTTACAAGGTAATTGGTTACCTACTAACGCTATCTTTCACACACAAGCTTAAAAGAAAAATATTTTGGATTGCATGCATCTCTTTGTTGAACATTATCTCATTTAAGTCATCAAAGTTTAATGACTCTTGTTGTCTGCTCTGTGATAAAAGCAAGAATTTTTCATAACACTGTCTGTGGGATTTAACTCAATGCTAGGCTGAAAGCAGAAGACATGCAAGGCCCAGATTCAAAGTGATGTTTGCAACCAGACACTGAATATGAAACATAGCCCATAAACTGTAAGTAGGCTGACTTCTTAGCATCCTCATATATTTAATATCCATGCAATGCTTTACGCTGGAGCCTATACACTTTTCTTTTGAAAATCAGCCATATAAAATTAACATTTGAAACTCAGGAATGGGTCATTCACTTCTGAACATTTTGAATTTTCTGAACGCTTGTAGATGGTTTTTTCTTTATGATTCTTATAAAAATCTTTAACTAGCTATTACTTTGTAATGTTTGAAGTTTGGGGTTCAATCTGTCACCTCTTGAAGTAGGCAAGTATGTCTGGGGCAACAACAGGCATCTCATTAAGGAGATTAAATGAAAAATTAGAAATAACCTTTAAAGAAAGAAAGACAAGTTTAACATCTTTCTTTCCCTCTGCTCCCTTGAAACATAATTCATACTCATTTCCTTAAGGTGCCAGTCAGTATTTCCTGAGAAGTGTCTTGACAGAGACAAAGGTATCATATATCAGGTCACCTTTGTTTTCTTGCTGTGGCAGTTCCTTTTCACCTACTCTCTGCTATATATGGCTCAATTATAATTTCTGAGACTTAGCTGTATCAGGAGAAGACAAACTAGAAGCAACTTTCATTTTTAGTTTCTATAAGACATAATGTCTTCTATAAGACATAATGTCTTCTGAGAACTGTAAGTGGAAGTGTGTGCTGCTGAGAAGGTTTGCCCTGTATTTAAAGAGTACGACAAGCTTCCTGTTAGAAGCTTAGTCTGACAATCACTGAAAAAAATGCAAAATAAATTTTGTATTTAACTAAGTGCATGTTCAGACTTCAGCAATGTAATGTAGAGCAGCACAGTTCTGTGTCTGATTGTAAAAATGCTTTTTAATCAGCACCGATAGCCAGCTATCTCCTCGTCCTTCTTCAGACATGGAATTTCACATTGCTCGGTATCACTGCCAGATTCTCTCCTCAGATTCAGCTCTACTTCAAGTACTTCATCAAAGTTTCAAACCTTTGGATTTAGAGTTTTCTTAAGAAGCATGCAGCATGTGCAGTGATAGGACTGAAAACTTGGACAAAGATAGTTTTTGCGTGTTAGGGATGAAATGTATAACCTGTAGAACTAATCATACATGCTATGTATCCTCTGGAGGTCAAATAGTAGGGTCATAGAACGGAAAAAGGCATGGAAACAATCTAGTTCAAACCCTACGAATTCGTAGCTAAGTGTCCCATACAGGGTCTACAGAGCACTGATTTTATATGACCTTGCATATCACAGACAACATAACATTCTCTACGATCCTTTGGCAAACTGAAGATTTATGGT
>NW_020897993.1:24522-26855 GCF_003984885.1 Neopelma chrysocephalum | reverse complement strand
AAAGGAAATTTCTCCTTTTCCTGAAGGATGGTCCATTTTCTGACAACTCCTGATGGAAAAAGAGGAATTACAGATTTTCTGGAGGAAGAGGCAGGTTCCTGGTTTTCCTGAGTGAAAAGGAATTGCCTGTTTTTCCTGGGGAAAAAAATAGGAATATGTGTTTTTCCCGAGGAGAAGGCGGGTTCCTGCTTTTCCTGAGGAAAAGGCAATTTCTGGTTTTCTGCAGGGAAAGTTTGGTTTCCATTTTTCCTGCTGGAAAAGGAAATTTTTCCTGAGGAAGAGGCCCCTTCCTGGTTTTCATGAGGGAAAAGAACTTCCTTCTCCCATGGAAAATTAACTTTGTTTTTCCAGTTTCTGGTTTTCCAGTGGGAAAAAACATTTCTTTTTTTCCCGGTGAGAAAAGGAAATTTCTGTTTGTTTTTTTTTTCCAGAGGCAGAAGCTGATTCCTGGTTTTCCTAAGGAAAAAGGGAATTTCTTTTTTTCCTAAAAGATAGGGCAGTTCCTTCTTTTCCTGAGGGAGAGGCTGGATTCTGCTTTTCCAGAGGGAAAATTTAATTTCCTGCTTTTCCAGGGGGGACCTTTGGGCCCTGTATTTCCCAAGGGAAAAGGAAATCTCCTGGTTTTCCCAAGGGAAAAGGCAATTTCTGTTTTTCCTGAGGGAAAGCCCAAATCCTGGTTTTCCCAAGGAAAAGCAAATCTTACTCTCTGGAAGGAGAGACCACTTCCCAGTTTTCCCAGAGGAAGAGCAAATTTCTGGTTTACCAAAGGATTGGCTGGTTCCTGGATTTCATAAAGGGAGAAGAAATTCCTGGTTATCCTGAAGAAATCTGGTTTTCCGGAAGGAAGAGGAAATTTCAGGTTATCCTGAGGGAAAAGGAAAATTTTAATTATCCTGAGAGAGAAGGAAATTTCTCGTTATGCTGAGGGAAAAGGGAATTTTTACTTATTCTGCGGGAGAAGGAAAATTTTACTTATTCTGAGGGAGAAAGAAAATTTTAATTACCCTCAGGGAGAAGGAAATTCCTGGTTATCCTGAGGGAGAAAGAAATTCTTGGTTATCCTGAGGGAGAAGGAAAGTTTTAATTATCCTGAGGAAAAAGGAAAGTTTTAATTACCCTGAGGGAGAAGGAAATTCCTGGTTATCCTGAGGGAGGAGAAAACTTCTGCTTATCCTGAGGGAAAAGGGAATTTTGGGTTATCCTGAGGGAAAAGGGAATTTTGGGTTATCCTGAGGGAAAAGGGAATTTTTAGTTATCCTGAGGGAAAAGGAAAATTTTAATTACCCTGAGGGAGAAGGAAATTCCTGGTTATCCTGAAGGAGGAGGAAACTTCTGGTTACCATGAGGGAAAAAGGGAATTTTTAGTTATCCTGAGAGAGAAGGAAAATTTTGATTATCCTGAGGGAGAAGGAAATTCCTGCTCATCCTGAGGGAGGATGAAATTTCTGATTACCCTGAGGGAAAAGGAAATTTTTACTTCTCCTTAGGGAAAAGGGAATTTTTACTTATCCTGAGGGAAAAGGGAATTTTTAGTTATCCTAAGGTAAAAGGGAAATTTTACTTATCCTGAGTGAAAAAGAAAATTTTACTTATCCTGAGGGAGAAGGAAATTCCCGCTCACCCTGAGGGAGCCGCCATTTTATGGATTTCCTTGGGAGAAAGGAAACCCCCGTTTTCCAGGAGATTCCCGGAGGCAGAGGCCAAATCCTGCGTTCCCTGAGGGAAAACCTCATTCCCTCTCATCCCAACCCCCAGAACATCCCTCCCTTTCCCCCTCTAATCCCGATTTTCCCCCCGTTTTCCCCCAGCGCCGGATCCATGGCGGGGCGGGAGAGGCCGCGGCGGCTCCTGCGGCTGGTGCAGGAGGGGAAGGTGGATCTCCTGAGGGCCGAGCTGCTTCCAGAGGACATTCCAGAGGCGAGGAGCCGGCGCTGGGGCCGCCTGGGGGACACCCTGCTGCACCACGCCGCAAGGCTGGGACACAGGGACGTGCTGGAATTCCTGGTGCGGGAGCTCGGGATGGACGTGGAGGCGGCCAACGGGGACTACAAGAGGCCCATCCATGAGGCGGCTTCCATGGGGCACGGAGAGTGCGTGTCCTTCCTCCTGGAGCGCGGGGCCAGCGTGGACTGCCTGAAGAAGGGAGACTGGTGGGTCTGGGATTCTGGGGATTTCTGGGGTGGGGAAGGTGGGATCGTGGAATGGTTTGGGTGGGAAGGGACCTTAAAGGGGTCCTGAACCTCCAGTTCCAACCCCGACGCCTTCCACTATCCCAGGTTGCTCCAGCCTGGCCTTGGACACTCCCAGGGATCCAGGGGCAGCCACAGCTTCTC
>NW_020897993.1:18235-24512 GCF_003984885.1 Neopelma chrysocephalum | reverse complement strand
CCAGGGATCCAGGGGCAGCCACAGCTTCTCTGGGAGATTCATTCCAGTCCCTCCCCACCCTCCCAGACAGCAATTCCTTCCCAATATCCCATCTAACCCTGCCCTCTGGCAGTGGGAAGTCATTCCCTGTGTCCTGTCCCTCCATCCCTTGTCCCCAGTTCCTCTCCAGCTCTCCTGGAGCCCCTTTAGGCCCTGCAAGGGGCTCTCAGCTCTCCCTGGAGCCTTCTCTTCTCCAGAGGAACATTCCCAGCTTTCCCAGCCTGGCTCCAGAGCAGAGGGGCTCCAGCCCTTGGAGCCTCCTCTGGATTTGCTCCAGCAGCTCCACATCCTTCTGCTGTTGAGGACCCCAGACCTGAATTCCATGTGGGATCTCACCTGAGCAGGGCAAAGAGGGAGAATCCCTCCCTCTCCTGCTGCCCACGCTGTGGGATGAGCCCAGGATCCAGTGCCTTTTTGGGATAAATTCCAGCTTTATCACTGATTTCCCCCCGTTTCTCCTAAAAGTTATAAATTATTCCTCCCAAATCAAAGCCCGGGAAGCTCCTTTAGAGCTGAACCGACGCAATTCCAAAGGCAGCATTCCAGTGCTGGGAATTGAGGCTGGGCCAGCCTGGATCTGACATCAGGGGGAGAAGAGGGAGGCTGAGATTCCATGAGCTGCCCGTGCCTGGATTTGTGTCACAGGCCCACAGTGCCCTTCCATCCATCCATGGATTTAAAAACTGGGATCTGGGTGCTTCCTAACCTTTGAAAAAGCCTTATTTGCCTTAAAAACACACAGTGCTCTGAGGGACTGTGTGGAAAAGGAGCTGCACTCTGTATTCCCTGCATGGAAAAGCAGGGCTGTAAAATCCCCTGGATCCCTGTGCACCTGGATCCAGGTGGGACATCAGGCTTGTTCCTCCCTGTCTCCCAGATTATCCCATTGATTCGAGCCCTGGATTTCCTTTCCAGGACTCCCCTCATGATGGCTTGCACCAGGAAAAACCTGGAGGTGATCAGATCCCTGGTGGAGCACGGGGCCAACCCGCTGCTGAGGAATAAGGATGGCTGGAATTGCTTCCACATTGCCAGCAGGGAAGGGCATCCCGAGGTGCTCCGGTACCTCCTGGATGTGTCCCCAGGGATCTGGGACACGGAGAGCACCATCGGGAGGACACCCCTGCACACGGCAGGTAAAGGGGGGAACCCTTGGAAGCAGGGGGGTTGGAAGAGGGAGGATGGGAAAGGGATGTTGTTCCTGGGAAAGGGGGTGTTGTTCCAGGGAAAAATGGGATGTTGTTCCAGCTTGTGTGGGTTTTGGAGAAGCAAAACCACAGGGAAACAGTGGTGGATCCCTCCCAGGAGATCCTCCACTGGCTTTGGCTTCCTTGGAACGAGGTGTCCATCTCTGCCTCCCTGGCATGGATATATCCAAGCTCCCACATCTTGGAATACCTCCCAACACGCTTTTCCTTGCTGGTGTGTAAAGCTGTGAATTGCCCTGGGGGAAAATCCAAGGATTTGCCTGTCAATGGATCAATTATAGTGTCCTCAGAGGCCTCAAGCTGCTCCAGGGGAGGCTTAAGTTGGATATTGGGAAAATTCCTTCCTGGAAAGGGTGGTTAAACATTGGAAGGGGTTGGTTCCTTAAGCTTTTGCTGCTTCCCATATCCGTAGCCTGAGGGAAGGTGGAATGAGAGGAGGTGGAATTCAGCAGGATCTGAGTGTGGCAGCTTTTCCTGGATGGAATTGTGTTGCTTGGAGTGATTTTTTTTCCCTCCTCCCTGTTAAGTCGGATTTTTTTAAAGCCTTCAAAAAAAAAAAAAGGTTTTAAAACCATTCAAAAATCCCCCAAAATTCCCAGCCTGTGTTTCCACATCAGCTCAGGGCTCAGAAGAGCCAAAATCTGGGAGGATGGGATTGGGATTTCAAGGAGCATCTGGAGGTTGTTCCTGGTAACACACATTTTCCCAGGGCAGGGGTGGAGTCCCCATCCCTGGAGGGATTTCAAATCCCCGTGGATGTGGCACTTGGGGACGTGGATTTGTGGTGGCCGTGGCAGTGCTGGGACTCCGTGATCTCGGAGCTCTTTTCCAAGCCAAACAATTCCACGATTCCAGTCATGGATTCGAGGTTTTGCCGTTCTCACCTTGCTCTTAAGAAGGAATTATCGCAGGGTGAGATATCCACAGTTCCTTTCTGCAAAAGGGAGGGATCATCCCTGCTGGGAATACACAGGAGCTGTTGGAGTTGGAGCCCACCATGCCCAATTCCCGTTCCCTGCCCTTTTCCTTGCTTTTGAAGGATATCTAAAGGATCTACAAAAGGAAATATCAAGGGAATGACGTGGTTGAGGGATCCACATCCGCCCCCAGGTTTGTGGGAAGCAGAAGGACACAATCCCCATCCCAAGTGGGATTTGGCTGCATATTCCAACATCTCCACAGGAGAGACGAGCTTTGGCTGCCCCAAACTCCTTTCCCAAAGAATTTAATAGGGATTGACTCTCTGGAAAGACCCGAGGTGTCCGTGAGGCCCCCCCTGCCGTGCTGTAATTAATCTGTTGGATGTGCTGCTCCTTTCCTGTCATTCCCATTCCTTTCCCAGCCCTTGCCCCGTCACACTCTGCTCCATCAGCACTGACAATTCCAGCCCTTGGGCACCAACTGCACCTGGAGTCCTTGTGCTTGACCTGGGAATGAAAAACAAGGGAATGAGTTGTTTGTCTCAGGCTTTGCCCGAGTGGGAAACGACAGATCCTGATTTTTTTTGGTGTGTTCTCCTGTCCCGGCCCCATCCCAGGTTTTGTGTTTTCCCTGGAGCTGGCAGCTCCCTCTCAGACAGCTGGGTGTTGGGGTGGGATTTGGGGAAAGGATCGGGAGCAGGGTGAGGATTATCCTTGTGGGAAAGGAGGGATTTTTAGACCTGGAGCTGGAAGTCTCCTCCCTCACAGCGCTTGGGATATGGGAATACAGACAACACTGGGATACAGCACCCAGTTGTCCTGCTCCAAAGAGGTGTCTCCTCCTCTGTGGAAAAGCCACATATCCATGATTTTGGGTTGATTCCTGGTCTTTTGCTGATCCAGGTGTGGGAGCCACTGGGAAGTGGGAATGGCTGGAGCTGCTTAAACCACCACTTCCCCCAGTATAATTTAACTCAGGATGATTCCAGAGGCAGCTGCTCCAGGAGGTACCAATATCCCCCTGTGGAAATCCACAGGGATGGAGGGGCTGGAGCTGCCAGGGGCAATCACATCAAGACAAACTCCCATGTCCATGAATTCCCATCCCAAGGGTGTGGAATGAGCTCAGTAACCCGTGGCCAGCCCAGCTGCATCCCTGGCACACTTATCCTTGGATCATTTCCCTCCCTGGGGTTGGTTCCTTAAGCTTTTGCTGCTTCCTGTATCCGGAGCCCGAGGGAAGAGAGCTGGGAAGGTGGAATGAGAGGAGGTGGAATTCAGCAGGATCTGAGTGTGGCAGCTTTTCCTGGATGAAATTGTGTTGCTTGGAGTGATTTTTTCCCTCCTCCCCATAAGTCGGATTTTTTTAAAGCCTTCAGAAAAAAAAAGGTTTTAAAACCATTCAAAAATCCCTTTCCCAGCCTTGTGTTTCCATCAGCTCAGGGCTCAGAAGAGCCAAAATCTGGGAGGATGGGGTTGGGATTTCAAGGAGCATCTGGAGGTTGTTCCTGGTAACACACATTTCCCGGGGAGCCCTTTTCCCATCTCCCGATGGAGCAGCTCCAGCCTTGCTTTGATATTATTATTATTATTATTTTCCTTAATATATTCCATTTGTTTTACAAAATGACCTGCAGGGAAAACCAACAACAACAACAAAAAGCCAAATCAAGGCTGTGTGATGGGAAATGTTTAAAAAATGGGAATGAATTGGGAATATTTCAGGGCAGGGTGTTCAAATCCTCCCCCACTGTTGTTGTTTTTCCCTCTGGGTTTAAGAATCCTTCCTTAGGATGATGGGATGGGAGTGGCTGAGGAGGGGTGGAAATGCCACCTCAGCTCCCTGCTTTGTGTTCCTTCTGCTTCTCCCTGGATTTCCCTTCGGGAATCAACAAATCCTTGGGAGAAAAGGCTCTTTGTGCCGGTTTAATTCGGTTTAATCGCGTGTGCTCTGCAGGTAGAGCCAAAACAGTGTCTATATCATATCTTTTCCCTGCTTTATCTCCTGTTTTCCTGGAAAGGAAGGGCTTTTTTAATTACAGCCAAAAGAACCAAGTGAAAAATCCCGAATTTCCAGCCTCTTGGAGCCCTTTCCCTGAGCCGGAAGGCTCAGAACCCTGATCACCGGTGGGTTTTCACGACTGATCCGTGTATTCCCTCTCTCTCCCAGCCATGCACGGCTGTTCCCGGGTCGTGGAGCTGCTCCTGGAGCGGTAAGCAGGCTCTTCCCAGCTTTTTCCTTCCCCCTCCTCCCACCCTCTGCTGCCAGGCTGGGGGTGGGACACACAAAAGGCCGCTTGTGCCGCTTCCACTCGGGAAGAAGCAGCTGCGATCCCGGCGCTCTCTCCTCGCGCTCCAGGTTTTTCCCAGCTGGCTGGAGAGGACAAGGGCTCTCCCTGGATGTGCTGCCACAACCCCCAGTTATGTAACTGGGCCTTTCTTTTCCCTGCTGATTCATTCCCGAGGCCGGATGGGCAACAACAAGGCCGTGGATTTGTGGCCGGCTCAGCTCAGCGCCGGGGGCGCAGCTTTGCTAGGCTGGGCTTAGCTTTTGTTTTTGGGCTGTGGAGTGGCTTTAAATCAGCCCAGTCATGCCTGACGCTGGTCCCTTTCCCTGGGAATTGCAGCTAAGCCCGGCCTTGTTAATACCTTGGCCCAGCTCTGTGGTTTGAGCCAGGCTTAATTCAGGTTTAATTCAGTTTTCTCAATGAGATTTGTGGGCTCTGATTTTCCCACATGAGGATCTGGGTTTTATCCCTGCTTCCAGGGCACACCTTGCCCCTCCTGGAGACCCTCTGGGCACGGGGAAAGGGAATTATAAATGATCTGCAGAAGCCTGGCTTGCCCAAATCTATGACCCAAAAAAAAACCCCAGGCCCTAAAACACTGAGACAGGTTTATCCAGCAGGGTTTATATGTTCCATTTTCGATCCCAGCTGCTGACAGCCTCTTTCCATGAGGATTTTAAAGCTCTGTCCTTGCTTTTTTTCTCCTCTCCCAGGTGCCACTACCCACCTGACAGCAGGGACAGGTGTGGAGTCACTCCCTTCATGGATGCAATCCAGAACGGGCACCTCGACATCGCCCGGATGCTCCTGGAAAAACACCAGGTAGGTGCCCAAAAAACCCTCCCCTGCCCCCTCCAGGAGCTGCCCCAGAACTGCCAGGACAAGGAAGAAGGAAAATAAAGAAGGAAATTCCCAGATTGTAAAGAAAGGGATTGTATAAAAAGGGAGATTCCCCCTTGGAGATGAGCAAGGTCACCAGGACTTGGCTCTGATTCCTGGGGCAGGAATTGTGGAATCCTGGGATGGTTTGGGTTGGAGGGACCTTAAAGATCATCCAGGTCCAAGCCCAACACTTTCCACTCTCCCAGGTTGCTCCAGCCTGGCCTTGGACACTCCCAGGGATCCAGGGGCAGCCACAGCTTCTCTGGGCAACAAGCTTTGCCCCTTGGGTGCTGCCCAGCACAGAGAGAAGGGGCCAGAGGTTGCCTGAAATCCCTGTTGGCATCTCCAGATGTCCAAGCCCAGGAGATCTTGAAAGGCTTCTCTGAAGCCTTTTGGGGTTTGCTGGGTCTCAAAATGACTAAAAACCATGTTTATGGTGTTAACATGTGTGCCAGCACTGTTCAGGCACTGACAGAAATATAAATCCATGGAATCTCTGCTCCTGGCAGGGAAGGAACTCCTGCACTGGGCAGAGCCAGGGATCAAATCCTCTCTGTGCAAACAGGGAGAACAAAGAGGCCCCAGTTCCTTTGGATTTGTCACCAGAAGGAAAAAACAGTTTGAGAGTCAATTCTTAGAGCTGAAACACAAACACCCCTGAGCTGGGAGAGATGGGAGATCATGGAATGGTTTGGGATGGAATGGACCCTAAAGATCATCCAGTTCCAACCCCAACACTTCCCACTATCCCAGGCTGCTCCAACCTGGCCTTGGACACTTCCAGGGATCCAGGGGCAGCCACAGCTTCTCTGGGAGATTCATTCCAGCCCCTCCCCACCCTCCCAGCCTGCATTATTTATTTATTGATCATTTATTGATGGCAGCAGCCAGCCCCCTGCATTATTTATTGATCATTTATTGATTGCTGAGCCATCTGAGC
>NW_020897993.1:15067-18225 GCF_003984885.1 Neopelma chrysocephalum | reverse complement strand
GTGGGAGCTCAGACTCTCAGTGCCCTGTGTGTCACTTCCATGATTTTCCTTAATTCCAGGCCTGTCCCTGTGTGTTAATTCCATGACTTTCCCTAATTCCAGGCCTATCCCACAGCCATGGATCTCCTGGGAGCTCAGGCTCTGAGTGCTTTGTGTGTTAATTCCATGACTTGCCCTAATTCCAGGCCTGTCCCACAGCCTGGGAGCTCAGCTCTGAGTGCTTTGTGTGTTAATTCCATGACTTCCCATAATTCCAGCCCTATCCCACAGCCATGGATGCCCTGGGAGCTCAGGCTCTGAGTGCCCTGTGTGTTAATTCCATGACTTTCCATAATTCCAGGCCTGTCCCTGTGTGTTAATTCCATGACTTTCCATAATTCCAGGCCTGTCCCACAGCCACGGATGCCTTGGGAGCTCAGGCCCTGCACAGGGCAGCTGTGACAGCCCAGGATGGATCCATCCAGTTCCTGGTGTCCGAGCTGGGGGTGGATGTCAACGGAAGAGCCACTTCCCTGCGGATCCCGGCCCTGCACTACGCGGCCAAGGTTGGTCCCTGTTCCTAGAATTCCTTGGAAAAGCCTTTGCCAGGCACCTCAAACAGCCTGGTTTGGGTGGGGGAGGAGTTGCATTCCGGGCTCATCCTCTGTCCCTGTCCACCTGCTCCTGAGCAGTCCCATTCCCTGTTTTCTGGGCAGGGATAGGTGGGATATTGGGAAGGAATTCCTGCTGGGAGGGTGGGGAGGGGCTGGAATGGATTTCCCAGAGAAGCTGTGGCTGCCCCTGGATCCCTGGAAGTGTCCAAGGCCAGGCTGGAGCAACCTGGGATAGTGGGAGGTGTCCCTGCCCATGGCAGGGGTGGCACTGGAGGTTTTTAAGGTCCCTTCCCACCCAGACAATCCTGGGATTCCATGATTCTGGATTCCCTCTGCTCTGGAGCCAGGCTGGGAGAGCTGGGGGGGTTCCCCTGGAGAAGAGAAGGCTCCAGGGAGAGCTGAGAGCCCCTTGCAGGGCCTAAAGGGGCTCCAGGAGAGCTGGAGAGGGACTGGGGACAAGGGATGGAGGGACAGGACACAGGGAATGGCTTCCCAGTGCCAGAGGGCAGGGAGGGATGGGATACAGGGAAGGAATTCCTGGCTGGGAGGGTGGGAAGGGGTGGAATGGATTTCCCAGAGAAGCTGTGGCTGCCCCTGGATCCCTGGAAGTGTCCAAGGCCAGGCTGGAGCAACATGGGATATCAAAGGATGTTCCTGTTGGACCAGATGACCTTCAGAGGTCCCTTCCCAGCCGAGCCATTCCATGATTCCATGATTCCATGAGTGTGTCCAGCTGTGCAGGGGGGAGGCAGGATGTCCCCCGACATGGGAACGTGGGAGAAGCTCCCAGAGCTTATCTGTGTCCTTCACTCTGGAGCTGTTTTGAATTCCAGGCAGTGAGAATCCTTGGAGCTTTCTCCTCCTCCTCCTGTGTGGGAAGCAGGGCCTGATGGGCTGCGAGTCCTGCAAAGCAGATCCCGAAATCCTGCTGACCAGGGATCCCTCCTGCCTGGAATTGTTGCTCCACACAACAGGGAACATCCCTGCCAGGGCAGCCAGGGAACATCCCTGCCCGGATCCCGGGATTTTAAACCTCCTGGGCTCCAACCTGCAGCTCTCAGAGCCTGGTCTAGACTTGCAGTGGGAATAAAGCAGCATCCCAGTGCCCCCATTCCTATAAAAGCCTCCCTGGGAATGCTGGCAGCGGGATCCAGCTCCACAAAGGAGCCCTTTTCTCCCGGCTCCCCTTTCCCTCCTGCTCCCAGAAAAACCCTTCTGGTTGCCAAGGGGATGTTTTTGGGGAATACAATGTGCCTTGGAGAAGATCCCAGCTCTGGCCTGGCTGATTAGGGAAGGGTTGGATGGGATTCTCTCCCTCGCCCGGGCTCGGTGTCACTTTGGATTTACACCATCATTTCTTTGGGTGTTTTTTTTTTCCCCTTCTTTTCCTTCTCTTCCTTTTATCCTTCTTTTCTTTTGGCATTTTTTAAACACGGGAAAATCGAATTGTGGGGTTTTTTTTTTCTACTCAATTTGCTGCCCAGGCTGTGGCAGCTGAAGCAGTTCCTGGCTCCACGTCTTTGCCATGGAAAAGGGAGTGGAGCCATGGAAAACGCAGCAGGGAAAGGGGAGCCTCGGGCACGGGGAAGATGTTATGGAATCCTGTGGGAATGAGGGAAAAGGGTGGGTGGTGGGGATAAAAAAAGAGCTTTCCATTCTCACCCTGCACGACAGAGGCTAATTCATGGCATTGAAGAATTCCAAGATTATTTAGGGAGACAGGATTTATTTAGGGAGAGAGGAGAGGGGTGGGGGCTGTGCTGTGTTTTTCCCTGTGGAGTCTGGAATTCCAGGCAGAGGAAGGAGGGAGGACATGGGGGGTCACATCTCACAGGGTATCCCAAATCCTGGAGCAATCCTTTGGGAAATCCACAGCTCTTGGAGCTGAGATAACCTTGGGAAGAAAAACTGGGAGTTCCAGGGATTTGGAATTGAAAGCTGGAAAGGGACTTTGGACAAGGCGTGGAGGGACAGGACACAGGGAATGGCTTCCCAGTGCCAGAGGGCAGGGTTAGATGGGATATGGGGAAGGAAGGGGAGGGGCTGGAATGGAATTCCCAGAGGAGCTGTGGCTGCCCCTGGATCCCTGGAAGTGTCCAAGGCCAGGCTGGAGCAACCTGGGATAGTGGGAGGTGTCCCTGGGGTTGGAACTGGATGGGCTTTGAGGTCCCTTCCCACCCAAACCATCCTGGGATTCCATGAAGGTGCCTGGTGGCATCTCTCTGGCCCATTCCCATGGGATAACAGCAGTGTTCCTGCTGTGCCAGAGGAATTCCTGCCTCGTGGATCCAACCTGCACTTCCACAGGCACCTAACCCCGAATTCCCATCCGCTCCAAGACCCTCTGGAGCTTGGAGCAGCTCCTGGTATCCCCAGATTCGACTGTGACAGGGCAGAAGGGTTTTCTGGGAGCAGGAGGGAAAGGGGAGCTGGGAGAAAAGGGCTCCTTTGTGGGGCTGGATCCCGCTGCCAGCATTCCCAGGGAGGTTTTTATAGGAATGGGGGCACTGGGATGCTGCTTTATTCCCACTGCAAGTCTAGACCAGGCTCTGAGAGCTGCAGGTT
>NW_020897993.1:13544-15057 GCF_003984885.1 Neopelma chrysocephalum | reverse complement strand
GCGCGGTACGTCGGCGGTCACGGAACGGCGTTCGGATTTAGGGAAACACCCGTTTAAAACGGTGGGATTTTCACCCAAAATTGAGGGGAGGAGCCAAGCTTGGCACTTGGGAATGTGATAAATGTAATATTAAATGGGATTATCTTAAAAAGATCATGGGTTTGATGGGTCTGGGCTCTTCCCTGTGAGGGTAGGGAGGCCCTGGCACAGGTTTTCCAGGGAAGTTGTGGCTGCCCCTGGATCCCTGGAGGTGTCCCAGGCCAGGTTGGAGCACCTGGGATAGTGGGAAGTGTCCCTACCCACGGCAGGGGTTGGAATGAGATGATCTTTGAGGTCCCTTCCACCCCAAACCATTCCATGATCGTGTCCCGCTCCTGACCCATCGTTGGAAATTTACGGCTCTTTCTTCCTTCCCTCCCGAATTCCAGGGCTGAACTTCCTCCTGCTGCAGCTCCCGGAGCATCTAAACAGCTGAGGCTGTTTGGAAATATCCTGGAAAACATCCAAGGAAGATGCCACCTCGTGGGACCTGCACGGCTCCTGCTGGGACATTCCCACACCACGGACATCCCAAAGGAAAAGATCCACCCGGAATGTTGGTTTTTATGGCCCTTCATGGACCTGCTCTCCGCTAAATTCCTTTAATTTGCCATCTCTTTGGACAAGGACAGGGAATCTCCAAGCTGCATCGACCTTTTATATCCCTTTGTAGCCCAAAGCTGATCCCAAATCTTGCTGGAATCCATAGTGGGACCTCGGCCTGGCAATGACATTGAGGGCTGGAAAAAAAGGAGCTGGAATTGCAAATTCCATAGAAACCTTGTTTATGCCTGATGCCAAGAGGGAAAACCAACGGGATTCTGCTTTTTTGGGGTAGGAGAGGTGGAAAATCAGGCAGGGAGTGAGTTGAGTGGTCTCGTTTCTCCATCTGTGGAGAAGGAGGAAAAATCCTCCCCAGGAGGAAAAAAGGAATTATTGCTGAAGGTGCTGGTGAGTAGTGGGAGCTGGATCAGCCCCTGGCTGGGCAAGGGAGTGCTTTTATCCCTATATAAAAATCCCAAATCATTCCATAAATCTGGTCCTGGCCTCCATGCAGTGTGTGCAAATCCCGTTCCCAAATCTGTGGTTTGGGTGGAAAAGGACCTTAAGGATCATCCAGTTCCAGGGGCAGGGACAACCTTCCAGAATCCCAGGTTGCTCCAGCCTGGCCTTGGACACTTCCAGGGATCCAGGGGCAGCCACAGCTTCTCTGGGAAAACCTGGGCCAGGACAACCAAGTCCCACTGACCCATGTCCCCACGTGCCACATCCAGGTGTCCTTTAAATCCCTCCAGGGATGGGAATTCCACCACTTCTCCCTTAAATCCCTCGAGGGATGGGAATTCCAACATTCTCCTTAAATCCCCCCAAAAATGGGGACTCCTCCACTCTTCCCTTAAATCCCTCCAAGGATGGGGACTCCCAACCTTCTCCCTTAAATCCCTCCAGGGATGGGGACTCCAACATTCTCCTT
>NW_020897993.1:11129-13534 GCF_003984885.1 Neopelma chrysocephalum | reverse complement strand
CAGGGATGGGGACTCCACCACTTCTCCCTTAAATCCCTCCAGGGATGAGGACTCCCAACATTTTTCCTTAAATCCCTCCAGGAATGGGGACTCCACCACTTCTCCCGGGCTTTCCTAAGGTTGGTGGCCCCGTATCCCTTTGGGATGTGCCTTTTCCTACCTCTTAGGAACTAGTGGTGATTTCCTTACCCATCCTGTTCCCCTCCTCTGTGAGTTCCAAGGATTCACCCTCTGGTTGTCTCCCAGTCCTGATGTCCCTGGTGGACATGATCCAAGAGCTTGAGGACACCACCAAGTGCCACGTCTTCTCCTTCCTCATCCAGACCTTCCTGCTCATCCTCACCAACATTCCAGCTGCACCCAGACATCCCTCAAGTCCTCCACTCCCATCCCAAGCTGGCTTTTCCAACGAGAATTCCTGGAGGCGGCCGGCGCAGAGCAATGGCTGTTCCTTCATCCATGGATCTTCTCCATGGATATTGGAAGAGGTAGGAAGCCTCTCCCTGCTGCTTGGCCACCAGAAACGAGGCGTCTCCAACGGATCCATCTCCTCCTCCATCTCTTCCTAATGTCCGGCTCGTTTCCAAGGAGGGATTTGGGAGCGTCACCCAGCTCTCCACCATTCCCAGAGTCCTGGCAGAGACAGGGAATGCAGCCCTAGGATCAAATTAAGAGGTCTTAAGGTTCCTAATCCACGTCCTTGAGAGCCATAAGCGCCTTTTCCGTGCCCGCTGTGGACGTGCTCCCTCCCTGGGATGCTGATCCAGGGGGTGTTCCAGCCCCAGCCAGGGGGGAATTCCCACCTCCTGCAGGGAAGGGAGCGACGGAGGATTTAAAAAAACCCCTCTGGAATGCAGGGAAAAGCTCAAAGCTTCTGGAAAACTGAGGGGTTTGGATGTGGATGGGAGGGATCCGGGTGGGATTTTCCACACCGGGCGTGGTCCTGGGTGAGAGGAAAAGTGGGTTTTGGGAGGGGGAAAGAGGGAAAATCCCAAATGTCCATTTGGGAAGTAGAAACACACTGGAATTATCAATGATTGTCCTTAAAGTGAGGGCCCCTCCTAAACTGAGGGACCCCCCGAATTGAAGGATCCCCCAAATCGAGGGACTCCCCTAAATTGAGGAACTCTCCTAAACTGAGGAACCCCCCAAACTGAGGAACTCCCTAAACTGAGAGATCCCTCTAAATTGAGGGATCCCCCTAAATTGAGGAACCCCCCAAATTGAGGAATGCCCCAAATTGAGGAAGTCCTCCAAATTGAGGAAGTCCTCTAATTTGAGGAACCCCCCAAACTGAGGGATCCCCCCAGATTGAGGATCCCCCTAAATTGAGGAACCCCCCCTAACTTGAGGAACCCCCTAAACTGAAGATGCCCCTAAATTGAGGGATTCCCCCAAATTGAGGGATTCCCCCAAATTGAGGGACTCCCTAAATTGAGGAACCCCCCTAAATTGAGGATCCCCCTGAATTGAGGACCCCCCCCAATTGAGGGATCCCCCCAAATTCAGGATCCCCCTAAATTGAGCCTCCCCTTAAATTGAAGATCCCCCTAAATTGAGGATCCCCCTAAATTGAGGGATCCCCCTAAACTGAGCCCTCCCTTAAACTGAGCCCCCCCCAAATTGAGAACCACCCCCAAGTTGAGGGATCCCCCCAAATTGAGGGATCCCCTCAAATTGAGGATCCCCCTAAATTGAGCCCCCCCTTAAATTGAGGATCCCCCTAAATTGAGGAACCCCCCACATTGAGGGATCCCCCCAAAATGAGGATCCCCCCAAATTGAGGAACCCCCTTAAACTGAAGATCCCCCCTAAATTGAGGGATCCCCCCAAATTGAGGGACCCCCTAAATTGAGGAACCCACCAATCTAAGTAATCCCCCCAAATTGGGGGATCTGCCTAAATTGAGGAACCCCCCTAAATTGAGGAACCCCCTAAACTGAGGAACCCCACAAAATGAGGAATCCCTCAAATTGAGGAACTCTTCTAAATTGAGGGATCCCCCCAAACTGAGGATTCCCCTAAATTGAGGGATCCCCCTAAACTGAGGGATCCCCCTAAACTGAGGAACCCCCAAAACTGAGGAATCCACTAAATTGAGGAACACCCCAAACTGAAGAACATCCCAAATTGAGGACCCCCCTAGATTGAGGAACCCCCCTAAAAAGGCCCCCTCCCAAAAATTGTGGACTTTCCCCAAATTGAAGACTCCCCCTAAATTAAGGACCCTCCCTCCCCAAAGAGAGGATCCCTCCTAAATTCAGGAACCCCCTCAAATAAAGGACCCCCTCCCAAATTGAGGTTCCCCTCAAATTGAGGAACCCTCCCCTAAATTGAGGGACCCCCCTAACTAGAGAATGCCCCCCTAAACTGAGGACCCCCCCTAAATTGAGGAACCCCCTAAA
>NW_020897993.1:10663-11029 GCF_003984885.1 Neopelma chrysocephalum | reverse complement strand
CCCCCCCCAATTGAGGGATCCCCCCAAATTCAGGATCCCCCTAAATTGAGCCTCCCCTTAAATTGAAGATCCCCCTAAATTGAGGATCCCCCTAAATTGAGGGATCCCCCTAAACTGAGCCCTCCCTTAAACTGAGCCCCCCCCAAATTGAGAACCACCCCCAAGTTGAGGGATCCCCCCAAATTGAGGGATCCCCTCAAATTGAGGATCCCCCTAAATTGAGCCCCCACTTAAATTGAGGATCCCCCTAAATTGAGGAACCCCCCACATTGAGGGATCCCCCCAAAATGAGGATCCCCCCAAATTGAGGAACCCCCTTAAACTGAAGATCCCCCCTAAATTGAGGGATCCCCCCAAATTGAGGGA
>NW_020897993.1:4722-7663 GCF_003984885.1 Neopelma chrysocephalum | reverse complement strand
CCCCCCCTCTCCATCCCCGTTCCCGCTCCGCCTTTGCAGCCTTCGGCTCCATCCAGCCCTGACTGCAGCAGGAGGGGGATGGGAGAGGCTGGCGAGCCTGTCAAATTTCCCTTATCCCCCCCTTCCTCCCCCCCCAAAAAAAAAACACAACCCCTTTTTCCTGCTTCATCGCGGTGCTCCCTGAGGAGAGCTGACAGCTGACGGGGGCGCGGCGCGGGGAGGGGGATGAGGGGCTTTGTCCTATTGTGGAGGATGCAGCCCCGCGCCGCAGGGAAAAAAAACATGGCAGTGCCGCTGCTCCCGAGCTGTGCTGGAGGATCCTCCCGCTTCCTGCGTCCCTGGAGCCCCGGGAGATGCCGCGGGAGGGCGGATCGAAGGTTACGGACACGAGGCATTGTTTGAGGAAAGGGGGGGAAGAGAACCCGGTATGGTGGAGAGAAGGTTTTCCTGCTTTTGTTCCTAGGAAAGGTGCCCGGACAAAGGGATGTCTGTGGGGTTTCCCCCCCACTTCCCCCCGGGAATGGGGGTTAAATTGGAATCCACGTGGTTTTTTGGGGGCTGGGATTGACACAGGAGACACAGGACCCCCTCCTGAGGGCACAGCTGGGTTTTCATCCCCCTCTTTTGGGGTTGGGAAGAACAGGAACGAACCTGGGATGTGGCACAAAGGGAAACCTGCGAAGTGTGGGAGCGTCTTCCCAGCTGCTGCCGTGGGGGAGACCCAACTCTCCTGGTTGCTTTCATTCCTCCCTCCCAAGGCTCTTCCTTTGGAAGGCTTAGGAAGAAGAAGCTTCTTCCCTTTGCTAGGGAAAGCTGGAGTCTGCCCTAAAACCTGTCCCTGGCTCAGCAAGGCAGGGAAAAGGGACTTTTGGGGAGGTGAATTATAATGAGCTTCCAGTGGAGGGGCCTCCAATAGACCCGAGCTCCATTAAAATGGTAATTTATGCTTTAGAGGAGCCCGGGGTATCAAGTTGGTGAACACGGGAGGCTTAATCTCAAACTGACAAATTCCAGTGTAAATTTGACAAAAGGCCCCTTGTGAAATCACTTTTAAGACAAGCTCCTGCTAATGAGCAGCAGTTGAGTTAAAAGGAATAAATTATGGCCTTATTTTGAGGTGTGCTGACCAAACTCCAGAGCCTGGGAATGTGCAGGGGCGCCGATTTTCCTTCTGACTTGCCGGCCTTCCCTCTGAAATACTAATTAGGGTGGGCTTCATCTGCTCTGGGAGCAGCTGCTGTGGAAAAAGAACGGAAAGCAGAGGTCCTGGTGCAGCCAGGATGTTCCCCATCCTAAAATTCCCAGTGTTGGCTCATCCACTGTGGCTGGCAAGCGGTGTCGGAGCGGAGCTGGGTCAGGCCGGGCTACAGGACTCCTCCACAGGCAACTGGAAGCCTGAAGGTTGCTCCCCCACCTATGGTCTGGTCAGGCTTCCCAAGGAGAAGGAACTGGAAACACTTCCAGTTGTTTCTTTCCTTTTCCAAAGAGCCTTGAGCTGTCATGGAAGTTCTGGTGATGTTCCCTGGTCCCGGAGTCCCACCAGGCCCTGAGGTTGTGCCTCTGCTGCTGCTCCGGAGGGGATTTTCTTTCCCTTTCCCACGTGAGAGTTCAGGTGTGGGTTTAAAGGGGAAAAAGGAATTGTTGGAGCCTTTGTAGGAGAGCACAAACACACCCACTGCCGTGGTGGTTCTGGTTGGGTCTGCGGGGCCGCCCCTGCGTGTGGGAATTCCGCCGGGGCGGATCTGGAAGTGCAACATGAATATTTCAGGTGTTAATCTCTTCCTCAAGCAGCAAGGAGGGGACTAAGGCAGCTTTAGGACCGGGATTACCGGCGCTCCAACTATTTCAGCTTTTCCCTTCTGCGTGCTAATGAGAGACACCCCCCTCGCAGTGCCAAGCTCCTGGAGATGTGTCTGAGCACTCGGGGGGGGAAAAATAATCCCAGTGCATTTTTAGTCCTGAATTTCTGCTGATACAACAGCCTCCGACTTCCACGAGGTGGGATTAACTCCAGGGCTCCTCCTGTGTGCTGGGGGCAGGTGTTTCCTGCACCAGAGCTGCCTCATTCCTGGTGGGAATGGCTCCTCCAAGGTGCTGCAGCCTTAATAGCTTTAAGGCCCTTGATTAGGCTTGTCATGTGCTTCGGGCATTGTGGGTTAGGGATCATCTTCCTGCAGACCTGCTGCACAAGCAGGTTTTAATCTGGCACGGGGATCCCAGGCTGGAGAACTCCTCGGGTTTGGGTTTTCACACTCGGCTTTTCAGCTCACCTTAATTTGCACCTCTCTGGTCTGGAGGTCTGGAAGTGGCTTGGTAATTCCTCACCGGGATATTTGAGAGTTGTGTTGTGCCCCGTGATGGGTGTTGGTTCTCTGCCCTCTGTGGGTTATTTTCCTTGAATTTTGGGGATAATCAACCCGTCCTGTTCAGCCCCAGCAGGTGAACGCCGCATTCCTGCTGGGGTTTCACTCTTTGCAGGCTGGACTAAGCTTCTTACCTGCCAGCTGCCTCCTTGCCTTAAAGCTATTTAAATCCATCACAGGGATGCAGATTCACTTTCTGGGGGGAGCAGAGGAACCACACTCTGGGTCGGGATATATTTAGTCCTACAGGCCTCGTGGAAATAAAGCACTTCCAAGTGACTGCGGGGACCAAGTGGGGACTCTCCATCCTCTGGTGGCTCAGGGATTGTCCAGGGGCAGTGAGGGGGTTGTAGGATGAGCTCGGGATTGTCCAGGGGCAGTGAGGGGGTTGTAGGATGAGCTGAGGGAGATTGTCCTGGTGCAGTGAGGGGTTTGTAGGATGAGCTGAGGGGATTGTCCTGGTGCGGTGAGGGGGTTGTAGGATGAGCTGAGGGGATTGATTGTCCAGGGGCAGTGAGGGGTTTGTCTCCTGGTGCAGTGAGGGGTTGTTTGGCAGTTTGTAGGATGGACAGAGCTTG
>NW_020897993.1:2877-4712 GCF_003984885.1 Neopelma chrysocephalum | reverse complement strand
GGGATTGTCCTGGTGCAGTGAGGGGTTTGTAGGATGAGCTGAGGGGATTCTCCTGGTGCAGTGAGAGGGCTGTAGGATGAGCTCGGGGGATCGTCCAGGTGCAGTGAGGGGTTGTTTGGCAGTTTGTAGGATGAACAGAGCTTGGGATTGTCCTGGTGCAGTGAGGGGTTTGTAGGATGAGCTCAGGATTC
The DNA here is from genome assembly GCF_003984885.1 of Neopelma chrysocephalum. Classification (NCBI taxonomy): domain Eukaryota; kingdom Metazoa; phylum Chordata; class Aves; order Passeriformes; family Pipridae; genus Neopelma; species Neopelma chrysocephalum. The sequence goes on along the minus strand of NW_020897993.1, from coordinate 4,521 downwards.
TCCAGGTGCAGTGAGGGGTTGCTTGGCAGTTTGTAGGATGAGCTATGGGGCTTGTCCAGGTGCAGTGAGGGGTTGCTTGGCAGTTGTAGGAGGAGCAGAGCTCTGGATCGTGCTGGAATCCGACACGACGGATGTAACCACTGGATGGGCACCCACTGGACGAGTTCCTGTGTCACCTGGACCAGAGGATCTCCAGAGGTCCCTCCCAACCCCAAATTCTGTGACTTGCTGGCCTCAGCCCAGCCCTACCTTTCGAAGAATGAGCCCTGGTGGTGCCAGAGCCCGTTGTGGGAGCCGGAGGGACCGTGCCCCGTGCCCCGTGCCACCCTCAGCCGGAGCAGCGCTGGCTCGGGTTTCCGTCGGTCTGTCTGAGCCTCCCTGAACTGCCGCCCTACTTGGAGGAAATCCATGGAAACCTCCTCGCCTCCCTCCATTCCTCAAGGCTCCTGCCTCCACAAGGTCTATTCGCAACCGGTCCCTGCTCGCGAAGGAAGAGCCGATGGTCTCAAACAAGCCTGGAAGCGCCGATACCTTCGAGTCGCTCCTGTTGTTTTTTCCCGTGGATTTGTGCCGTCTCCACATTCCCAGTGCCCGTTTCTCCCTGGTGCTGTGCTCTCCAGCCATCTCAGCAGCCGGGGTGGTGCTGCAGACACCAGGACTTGCTCTGTCATGGGCTGGGACACAGCGAGCTCCCGGGAGCTGTCGAAACCTGACCTGGCAGAGCTCTGGATTACAGTTCCAACCAGGCTGCCCTTTGCATGGAGACCATATTCCATCCATCCCTCTGGATACCCGGAGCTCTCCCTGCCCTGTCCTGGTGCTGCTCTGAGCAGCTGCTCTGCCTTCCTGTTTGCTTGACGCTGATATTTATACACAACCAAAACCCTCCAGATTTGAACTCTGACACTTCCCCTTTTTTACTCGAAACCCTTCCCATATCAGCCCAGGCCGTTTGTTTTCCTCACCCAAACCACCACCAGGACACAGATCCAGCGGTTCCAGCGGCCGGGGAGAGCTCCAAAGGAATTGCTGAGCTGGGAGGATGAATCCATTGTGCACCCCCTGTGTGCTTTATGGCTCGTGAGAGGCCCGTGTGGGATTCCAGCACTCTGGGTGATGGAAGGGACGTGTTAAATGAGCCTTGGATGAAATAGGAGCGGGACATCTCCACCTCAGTGCCCGTGGGGGTGTTTAATGGCTAGGAAAGAAGATGGAGGAGGTACTTAAAGGGCTCTTACATCTCCTGCTGGTACCCAAATCCAACCTGGGGAAGGGATAGAGGCTCGCTGTGTGCATCCCTGGGAAGATGGAGCTGCTTTGAAGTTAAATGGAGGCAGGAAATCAGCTGACAGCCAGGGCAGCGACTGGAAGTTTTGCTGTGGTTTAATTCCTGCCTTTGAGACTCATTTGGTGTGAAATCCTGGTTGGCTTCCAGCGTGGACACTCGGAGCCCTGTGCCACCATCTGGCAGAGCTGGTGAGAGGTTCCAGGGTGGAGCAGGGAGCCCGAGGCCAGGGCTGGGAGGAGCTGGCAGAGCTGGGAGGTGACGTGTGACAGCCACCCTTGCTCCTGCAGTTCCTCGCCCTTGGAGGCCTTGAGAAGTGTCTTAGCACAGGGTTGGGGCTCTCTGCTTGCTCCAGCCTG
>NW_020897993.1:224-2867 GCF_003984885.1 Neopelma chrysocephalum | reverse complement strand
GTGGAGCACTCCAGAGCTGCAATGCCCAACAGCTGGGTGTTAGAACCCCAACTAAACTGTAAATATTGACTAAGATACCTCACATTACACAGTATTTCACTTCCTCGGGTTTTAAATTCCCAAACTTTAAGCCTTGGAGGAAGGAAGACTGGAAGAGCAGAATAACTCTGCCTGGTTCTCACTGTCCCAACTTCCTGGATGCATCAGAAGTCAAACTGGAGCTGAAACTCCGGCCAAAAACCGGCTCTGAAGGGCTTGTGTTCATCCGGGAGCTGTGGGGGTGGAAAGTGTGTCCATGTGTGGGAGAAGCGACACCCAGGGAGCCACAATAAGTTCTGTGTTCTCTCTCTCTCTCTCTCTCTCTCCAAAGCTCTACAAAAGGTTTAATCTCCCGGGGACTCCACCAGAATCCATGGGGCGGGGAAGAGACTGGAACGTGGACCTCATTCCGAAATTCCTGATGGCTAACGGTGAGTGATCCCGGGCTCCCGGATGTCCCTTGGCCAAAACCCAACCCCTTTTTGCTGGAATCTCATCCCTGAGGCCCGAGGGCATGGATGTCTTGTGTGGTGCCAGTCTCAGGCTCAGGGTTATAGAGATCCCAGGCAAGGCCTGGTCGCTCTGGTCCCAGCTCAGCTCCGGGAGGATGAATCCATTGTGCACCCCCCGTGCGTTTTATGGCTCGTGAGAGGCCCGTGTGGGATTCCAGCGCTCTGGGTGATGGAAGGGACGTGTTAAACGAGCCTTGGATGAAATAGGAGCGGGATATCTCCACCTCAGTGCCCGTGGGGGTGTTTAATGGCTAGGAAAGAAGATGGAGGAGGTACTTAAGGGCTCTTACATCTCCTGCTGGTACCCAAATCCAACCTGGGGAAGGGATAGAGGCTCGCTGTGTGCATCCCTGGGAAGATGGAGCTGCTTTGAAGTTAAATGGAGGCAGGAAATCAGCTGACAGCCAGGGCAGCGACTGGAACTTTTGCTGTGGTTTAATTCCTGCCTTTGAGACTCATTTGGTGTGAAATCCTGGTTGGCGTGGAAGGGTTTGGAAGGGCTGCCCTGGGAGCAACTCTGGCTCCAGCCCCTCTGTCTGACCCCTGCCAAACCCTCCTGCAGGTCAGTTGGTGAAGATGCTGCTCTACACAGAAGTGACTCGTTACTTGGACTTCAAGGTGATCGAGGGCAGCTTCGTCTACAAGGGGGGGAAGATCTACAAAGTCCCCTCCACCGAGGCAGAAGCTCTGGCGTCCAGTGAGTAGCTGCACCTTCTTTGTGTCCTCCTGAACGGAGGCAAACCCCACATCTCGGGATGTTCTTGGTGCTCCTCGTGTTTTAAGGAGCATCCTCAGGGTTCTCCTGCACCTCTTTGACTTTAAACACCACTTGGGAGTTGGAGCCTTGGGCTTCCTGAGCCTTGAGTGACAGGTTTTTCTTGGAGCTTCCCAACGGAGCTGCCTGTTCTGGTGGCCCATCTGGTGAGAATCTGGTGGAATAAGAGGTTTTTACCTCTGGGATTTGTGCTCCCAGCTTAACGTTGGATCCTTGTTGGAATTGTGCGTGTGGAAAAACGTCCCCGGCAAACTGGAGGGACTAATTACAATTCAAAACCTTAATTGTTGCCTGCTTAAATTTCACCCCTCTTCCTTTAAAACCGCTGCTCGTTCACAGCAGCTCAGGAAATCCTTTAGGAGCTGGTGGAGGGCATTCCAGGAGCTCCAGGTGTGGGATGTGTTCAGTGGCATCTCTAAAAAGCCTCGGGATAAAGTGAATCCTGCAGTCAAGGCTCCGGGTCTGGAGGTCTGAGCCTTGTCCATGGCAGATATTCCTGTTTGATCTCCCAAGAGACTCATCCTGGCAGGAGCAGGGGGTGCTGCCTCTGCCCTCCTGCTCCAGCAAGTCCAGTCTCGCCTCCCAGTTTGTGGAAAAATTATAAAGTGCCCTGACCAGTGTCGTGTTTGAGGTTGGAAGTGATGGGACAAGGGGGATGGGCTTAAGCTCAAGGAGGGTTAGATGGGATATTGGGAAGGAATTGCTGGCTGGGAGGGTGGGGAGGGACTAGAATGGATTTCCCAGAGAAGCTGTGGCTGCCCCTGGATCCCTGGGAGTGTCCAAGGCCAGGTTGGAGCAACCTGGGCTAGTGGGAGGTGTCCCTGGGGTCAGAACCAGATGGTCTTTAAGGTCCCTTCCAACCCAAACCATTCCATGATTCCACGTGTGAAACCCTCAGCGGTTCTTCCCCCCTGTGTGGCCATGGAAAAGCCCCGTGGTGTCTCCAAGAGTTCTGAGCAAACCCCTCATTTTTCAGGCTTAATGGGGCTGTTTGAGAAGCGCCGGTTCCGGAAGTTCCTGGTGTACGTGGCCAACTTTGACGAGAACGACCCCAAGACCTTCGAGGGCGTCGACCCCAAGAAAACCACCATGAGGGACGTCTACAAGAAGTTCGACCTGGGCCAGGACGTCATCGACTTCACCGGCCACGCCCTCGCGCTCTACAGGACTGACGAGTGAGTGAGCCCGGCGGCGGAGTCACTCCCGCCCCAAATCCTGGGATTGGAATAACTTCCACCCTGAATCCTGGGATTGGAATAACTTCCACCCTGAATCCTGGGATCGGAGTCACACCCGCCCCGAATCCTGGGATCGGAG
>NW_020897993.1:149-214 GCF_003984885.1 Neopelma chrysocephalum | reverse complement strand
CCTGGGATCGGAGTCACACCCGCCCCGAATCCTGGGATCGGAGTCACTCCCGCCCCGAATCCTGG
>NW_020897993.1:0-139 GCF_003984885.1 Neopelma chrysocephalum | reverse complement strand
ATCGGAGTCACTCCCGCCCCGAATCCTGGGATCGGAGTCACTCCCGCTCCAAATCGTGGGAGTGGAGTCACTTCCACCCCAAATCCCAAGATTGGAGTCACTTCCACCCCAAATCCCAAGATTGGAGTCACTTCCACCC
>NW_020897992.1:995283-1009979 GCF_003984885.1 Neopelma chrysocephalum | reverse complement strand
CAGGGGGGATCCATGGGCTGGGAGGGCTTTTCCAGCCTCAGGGATTCCATAATTCATCCATATCTTTATACTCACCTCATTTTGTCTTTAATGTGCACCTCGGGGACGGATCGGTGCTGGCAGGGCTTTTCCAACCTCAGTCATTCTGCAAGCAGGGAAAAAACCACAGGTTTGCTGATCCATCAGCAGGTGAAGATGCTCCTCCATGGCAGGGTGGACACCTAAACCAGGCAGGAGAAGAAACTAAGGAAGAAGAGAGCAGGGAAACGTGTTCTAGAAAGCCCCAAATCAACGAGGAGACCACAGGGAGGCAAATCACCTTAACCTACAAACCTGCCAGAGCTCCAGGAGGGTTTGGACAACACTCCCAGGGACAGGGTGGGATTGTTGGGGTGTCCTGGGCAGGGCCAGGAGTTGGATTTGATTCTGTGAGTCCCTTCCAGCTCAGGGAATCCTATGAATTCACTGCTGCTGGAGCTCCCTGCCCTGTGGAGGAGCCTGGCTGTGGTGGGGCTTAGTTCCAGCCCAGCTCCCAGCAAACTGCTGGCTGTGCTTCCATAAGGCAGGGTTAGGTGGGATATTGGGAAGGAATTCCTGGCTGGGAGGGTGGAGAGGCGCTGCCCCAGGTTGCCCAGAGAAGCTGTGGCTGCCCCTGGATCCCTGGAAGTGTCCAAGGGCAGGTTGGAGCAACCTGGGACAGTGGAAGGTGTCCCTGCCCACTGCAAGGGGTGGCACTGGGTGGGCTTTAAGTTCCCTTCCCACCCAAACCATTCCAGGATTTTGTGATCCAACTTCCCTCAGGCTGAGGGAACAAAGTGGCTTTAAACAAGTGGAATGACCCCGTGGGGAAGGCCCAGGAGCAGCTCCTGAGGCTCAGCTGCCACTGCTGATCCCCTGACCCTGCACTCAGCCAGGCTGGGCAGCAGTGCCAGTGCTGTCACAGTTGTTTTCCACAACTTGGGCAGCCCAAAGGAACCACAAAAGACGTGGAAATTCTGCCTTGGGGCAGTTTTGGTCACTTTAGGGATCTTGAAATGCTCGAGGAGGTGTAAAGGGATCCCTGTGGAGCAGCAGGGCAGGGAGCCAAAACCAACCTGACAGAAACTCAGGGCAGAGTTTGGGAATTTGCTTCCCTGCTTTCAAAGGGCTTTGCCCTCTGGGCAGTACCAGAGCCACAGAATCCTGGAATCCTGGAATGGTTTGGGTTGGAAAGGAGTTTAAAGCCCATCCAGTGCCACCCCTGCCATGGGCAGGGACACCTCCCACTAGCCCAGGTTGCTCCAAGCCCCATCCAACCTGGCCTTGGACACTTCCAGGGATCCAGGGGCAGCCACAGCTTCTCTGGGAATTCCATCCCAGCCCCTCCTCACCCTCCCAGCAAAGAATTCCTCCCCAGTATCCCATCTAACCCTACTCTCTTTCACTTTTAAGCCATTTAAACCCACCTTTCATCCCTGATGCAGGTGTAGAAAGACACAGCCACCCACATACTGTCAAACTTTGGTGCTCCAATTCATTTGGAAAATAGTACATTAAATGTACTAAAAAAAAAAAGCCTTTTTTTTTTTCCAGTGCTGCACAAGCCCAGATTTACAGCTGGAAATTCTCTGTACCAAAATAGAGAGACACAACAGGCCCATTTTAGCCAGGCAGGCTCAGTGATTCTGTCCTTTGCTGTCTCTAGATATAGAGCTGGAAGATGATTAATAGCTCAGTAAAAAAGACAGATTCCTCATTCCCAGGGTAACCACTTGTACTTCAGTTACACAAAGCAGACAGAAAACAAAAATACTTCAGCTCCTGCTCCCTCTCCCAGCCCAATCTCCCTGAAACGTTCCTGAATCAGCCAGGAGAGAATCGCTTCGGCCACAGCCTGTTTGTGGAAAAAATCCAATTTCTTTCAGGGTTTTTGTTGCCAAAAATCCTCTTGTGCCTCCTTTGCCCGTTTCCAGATTTGACACCACGTCGAATATTTGTAGTAAAAAGGGATTTTTTCCAACAAACCTTAAGCAATGGTCCCACATTGACCAGTGCTAACGTGACACCACCGCTGAAATCCCTGTTTTTCCTCAGAAATATCTGCCTGGGAGTGAAACATTGCATTTCCCCAGCTGTTGCTCTGCTCTTGCTTCAGTTAGACAAGCTTTAGAAAACAAGGTGACACATTTACAAGCCTCAGAGGCATCTGATGAATTCGCACTCCTCTGGTTCCCAGAGGAGTTGAACTGCAGACAGTTCTAAACTCAGCATATCCTCAAACCTGGAGACACTCAGCCAGTCTGCTGAATATATATATATATAAATATATAAAAAAAAAATATATTCCTTTGTTTTAAAGAGGAATGAGACAGTTTTCAGGTCTGTGCATGTATATTCATATATAAACCCAACTGTTTTTAAAGAAACGGCTGGAATTAATTATAATTAATAATAATTATGGTGGGAATTAATCGGTACAAACTGATTAAATGCCGTGATCAAACCACAGATTAATGATTTAATTTTTTTTCCCCCTGAACATAATTAAGATTGTTTAAATCCACAGAACTGCATTAGGAGCTCAATTGCAAATTACTTATTCCAATTGACTGGAATTCAGGAGGGGAATCAACCCCTCTGCTGCAGCTGCAGATTTTGGATGGATAATGGGAGGATTTGGATGAGGACAGTGCTCAGGTGCTCCTTTATTTAAACATTTTAAAAGTTTAGGCTTTTAAACTGGGAATGCAGGCTGGGAATGCCAGGAGGAAAATGTTCCCAGACGTGCAGTGGCAAAGTCCCCTCTTGTTTTCTGCTCCACAGTGACAGCGCCCGGAGCAACTCTGGGAATTCCCCCCCCCTCCTGTGACCCCACCCGCTCCCAAACTCCTGGGACAGGGAATAATTCACCCTTCTACACGCTGTGACACCCAAAAGGGGTTCCCAACCCATCCCAGACCTGGGAATTACCAAAGGTGACATCCTGGCTGGGGTGACTTGGAATTACTCGCTGATATATTTGTGCCAACTTCAGTCCGAGGCAGCAGAAATATTCAAATTTTAAACTTTTAAAATGTTTACATCTTTAAATTTTGAGATGTTCTAGGTTCAGAGAAGACCCTCAGACCTTCCTACAGCAGAACAGTCCCAGGAAATACACAGCCCAACCCAAAGGAGAGAAATGAGGGAAACCCAAAGGGGAGAAATGAGGGAATCTCAAAGGGGAGAAATAAGGGAATCTCAAAGGATCTGCCCAACCTAAAGGAGAGAAACAAGGAAATCCGAAAGGACAGAAATGAGGAAAACCCAAAGGATCTGCCCAACCCAAAGAGGGAAATGAAGGTAACCCAGAGGGCAGGGAGAGATGGGAGATTGGGAAGGAATTCCTGTCTAGGAAGGTGGGGAGGCCCTGGAATAGAATTCCCAGAGAAGCTGTGGCTGCCCCTGGATCCCTGGAAGTGTCCAAGGCCAGGTTGGAGCAACCTGGGTTAGTGGAAGGTGTCCCTGCCCATGGAAAAGAGTTGGGATAAGATGAGCTTTAAGGTCCCTTCCAACCCAAACCATTCCATGATCCCAGGATTCCATGATTCTATGACCAGATCACTCACTCCTACAGATAACACAGATTACTCCAAAGGCTTCACCTTCACCCAGACTCTGGGGAAGGGCTGGAATGCTGGACAGTGAGTAAAAATCCAGAGTAATGCCTGCATTGTGAAAATCCCGTGGAATTTTTCTTCCCATCAAAAGGGGGAGGGATAAAATCTGAAAGGATCTAATAGAGCTGTACAAAAGGACAGTGTTGGGCTATTAAAATACAAATTACTGCTAAATCCCAAGGAAAAAGGGATAAAGACAGGTATCCTGGAACTAGTTCTAATCAGCAATATCTCATTAAAACTCCTGTGTAAGGTTTCAATGGGCATTAGGAAGGATTTTAATTTAGTCTGGTGCTCATGAGCTTTCATCAGGGTTTCCCTGTGCTCAGGAAGATTTCCTGGATGTGCTACATTCACTCAGTACAGAGAAAACAAGGCTGTTAAATAATTCTGATTACTCAGATTAGCTCTGGCTAATGGGGCTTTTGTATCCTTCCATCTAAATGGGATCAGTGCAGGGAGGGGGAGCAGGGACACTCCTGATGCCTGGTTAAAGTGGGGCTCAGACAGGAATTCCTGGGATGACAGGCCCTGATCCTGGGATCAGAACACTCCAAGGATGTGGAGGGTGGGAGGGGTGACAAAAGAACAGCCCTGATGAGGGTGTTTTGAAGTGGAAGCACCAGAAATCTTGAAAAAAATCTCATTTTCTCGTCTCGTCGGCATTAATTTTACACACCTTCATCTTTCCTGAGCTGCACTCGTGTTCTGAACAAAACTCCTGCTGTGTTTCAGCATTTCAATCTATTAATTCAGGCTCAAAGCTGTTGGCACATTTATGTTCCCAAGTTGGCACTTCAGGAAGAGAAGGGACCAGCAGGAGCTGAGCTGGGAGCACTAAACTCACCCCAAAACCAGGCCTGGGGTACCTCAAACACAGCACCCAAAATTAGGCTGTGCCTTTGATCTCTTCGAGCCTCCATTTCACGGGCAAAGGAGAGAGAAAAATGTTTGTTTTCTTGCCTCAGAGTTGGTTCAAAAAAACACATCCCTGGGTCACTTCCCAGGGCTCGAACCCTTCCACCCCCAGGAAATTGGGACTTGTTCTCCATCTCCAGCCAGGTCTGAATTCTGAAACCCTGGGCTGTGCAAACAGCAGAAATTAAACCAGAACACGGAGTTTGGAACCTTCCCAGAAGAGGCAGGAACTCAGGAGGATGTGAGGGGACCCAGGGAGAAAACGAGAAGGGCCAAAGCCCAGGGAGAATTTCATCTGGTTACTGCCACCAAAGGCTTAAAAAGGTTTATATGAATATATCAGCAGCAAAAGGAGGGAGAATCTCCATGGGGGGAAAAATAAAGGATGAGGAAAAGGTTGAGGGACTCAATGGCTTGTTTTCTACTCAGGACAAGAAGGACATGGAGGAGATGGGAAGAGAACAGAGCTGGGAAGGGGCTGGAGCAGCAGGAGGGGCTGAGGGAGCTGGGGGGGCTCAGCCTGGAGCAAAGGAGGCTCAGGGGGGACCTTCTGGCTCTGCAACCCCCTGACAGGAGGGGGGAGCCGGGGGGGGTCGGGCTCTGCTCCCAGGGAACAAGGGACAGGAGGAGAGGGAACAGCCTCAAGTTATGCCAGGAGAAGTTTAAATTGGATATAGGGAAAATTTCTCCCTGGAAAGGGTTGTCCAGCCCTGGCACAGGGTGGAGTCCCCATCCCTGGAGGGATTTCCAAGCCCTGTGGATGTGGCACTTGGGGACAGGGGGCAGTGGTGGCCTTGGCAGTGCTGGGGGATGGTTGGACTCCATGGTCTTGGAGGGCTTTTCCATCCTGAACAATTCCCTGATTCCATCATTGCTCCAAATCATTTCCATCCAGCAGCTTCTGGGTGGGAATGGAGACAATTTGGATTGGAGCGTGTACAGGGAAGGGAAGGGAGCTGGGAAGGGGCTGGAGCAGCAGGAGAGGCTGAGGGAGCTGGGGGGGCTCAGCCTGGAGCAAAGGAGGCTCAGGGGGGACCTTCTGGATCCCTAAAATTCCCTGGAAGGAGGCTGGAGCCGGGGGGGGGTCGGGCTCTACTCCCAGGGAACAAGGGACAGGAGGAGAGGGAACGGCCTCCAGCTGTGCCAGGGGAGGCTCAGGTGGGACATGAGGAGGAATTTGTCCCTGGAAAGGGTGGTGAGGCCTTGGCAGGGGCTGCCCAGGGAGGTTTGGAGTGCCCAGCCCTGAAGGATTTCCAAGCCCTGTGGATGTGGCACTTGGGGACAGGGGGCAGTGGTGGCCTGGGCAGTGCTGGGGATGGTTGGACTTGAATTAAAGGTCTTTTTTAACCCCAATGATTCTGTGCTGGGTGAGCTCTGCTGCCTCTGTTCCCTCACAGGTTCCTCAGTGGAGGCAAAAGGGACAATGTCCCTAAACACTGTCCTTCAGGAGGAACAGATAAAACCCCATAATCTGCCCCTTGTTCCCTGGGGGACTGTCCCTGGAACCTCCAAAATCAGCTTTTAAACCAGCTCTGGGTGTTGTGCAACCAGAGACTCTCTGGAACCTCCTCTGGCCTTTGCCAGAACGAAAATTCCTTGATTTTCCAGCACTGCCAAGGAGCTCCATCCACTTATCCTGCTCTGAGCCCCAGGCCCTGCACAGCCACTGCTCCTTTTCCATGAGGAACAGAACTCCTGGGCTCCAGCAGGGACAGTTCCAGCTGCTCCTCCACAAAACCCAGGCACGGGAAGTGCTGGGAGCTCCTGGTCCTATCGATTTTCCCGAGCGCCTTGAAACAACAATTAACCTTTTCTAACTGGGCATCTCCCTCCCAGCTGCATCTTTTCAAAGTTTGCTTTTTAAAAATTAACGAATCGATGGGATTTCTGCATCTATCGACCCGTTTAAAATGTCAAGGCCGGGGGAGGAAGGAGCACTAAGGAGATGCAAATCTTGTTGTGGACACACTGCACTCCCAACCCTCAGCTCTGGGCCCTGCCTTTTTTTAAGATTTATCCCCTTTAATTCTCTTTAGTGAACAAGCAGCAGCTGAAATAAGCACTTATAACACCTTGGAAAACGTCCTGGTTTTCATTCAGTGCTCCTGAAATGTGCATTTCCAGAGACAAAAATCTGTCTCACGCAGCATTTCTGGTTTAAACAGGGCTCAGCACTTTGCTTTCATTCACAGGGATGAGTTGCAGCTACTCAGGCTGAGCTCTACAAGCCCCTCAGCAAACTCCAGATTTCAATCCTTACTCAGATCTGCATCTTGAACCAGCTGTTTTATTCCCTAAGGATTTATTGACAGCGTTCCAGAGATTTTTTTTGCACCTTTTCTTTAATGTCTGCGAGCCAACAACACTTTACAGATAAAACACCACTCACCCCAAAATCTCTGGGGTGTCTGAGCACAACAGAAAGAAAGGGACCAACCCAGGAAATTCAGGCCTGTTTTAACTGTTTGGGGTTTTTTTCCCTCCCTAACATCCACAGAAATCTCCTTTGCTGAGGCTGCCAAAGACCTGCTAATTAACTCTTAATTTCTCATTAACACTGGGAAATGCAGTGGTTGGGTTTGTAACCACCTGGACAGAATGGCACAACCAAAACACCCGGATTACTGAGGACAGAAGCACCTACCCGTGCAGATTTGATGCTTTTCAGACTTCAAATCAGTGTTCCCTTCAGTGGCAGTTTGTTTAATTGGAAGCACGGATTGAAATCCTCAATAAAATCCAGAGCTCTCAGAGTCTCAGGACCATTCGACAGCATTTCTTCCTGGTTAAAGTTGGCAAAGCCGAGACAAAAAGGGAAATAAAGTCCCCAAACTCCTCTCTGTTGTAAGGAACAACATCCACATCAGTGGTGATGAAATCATCACTTGGTGGATCTGGAGCCTTTGAAGTGAAATTAAAAAAAAATGAATAATCAGGAGCCAGTCAAAGAAGTGACATTAAAAAAATGAATAATCAGGAGCCAGTCGAACTCCCAATAAGCTGGTCCACAAATTCAGGAAAAATGACTTCCAAGAGGATTTAGTGGTGTGAAGAGCCTCAGTCCTGCTCTCTATTCAGGAAAAACAACTTCCAAGGGGATTTAGTGATGTGAAGAGCCTCAGTCCTGCTCTCCTGTTCTGTGGGACTCCACATCTTTTCCCCTGGAAAGATTTTCCTCTGCTCTCTGCACGTCCCATCCTTCCCTGCCCTGCTCTGCCCCCCTCCCCAGGGGACACACCTCATGTCACACCTGCCTGGGGAGCCCTGCTGAGAGGGAACCACAGAATTCCAGAATGCTTTGGGTTGGCAGGACCTTAAATCCCACCTCATTCTCCCCCTGCCACCTTCCCCTGCACGAGTTCCCAAAGAAACCACTGCCCACCTTAAAAACATGAGGAAACAAAAAACTTTGGCTGCAGGACGGGGCTAAAAAGTCTTGTGTGCATCTTAATAACAGACTAAAGTGACTTATAATTAGCTCCCACTAAGCACTGCTGAAGGAAGAATATTAAAGACTGAATTTTAAACGAATTAAGGCGATGGGAACGATCTGCATTTCCTTGTCCTATAGATTACTTTGCTGACTACTTTTTTTTTTCCTTTCTTTTCCTGGAGGGCCTTTTAATTATGCACAGAAATCTCATCAACCACAGAGGAAGAAGGTCAGAACAATTAGTCTAAAACAAACACTTCAGCATAATGCACCGTAATGATTATTTTTGCAACAATCAGTTAGGAAGCTCCGGGAACGTTTGATGCATTTTAAACTCGATCATTATCAGATTTTCCCGAATAATCATCACAACAATTGGGCAAATCACCGAGTTGAGCTTTGAAATCGCTGCTGCCGGGGCGTTAAATGTGCTCCACGCTGCACTCACTGAAGGGAAGGAAACACAGAAAGGAAATTTGTGCTGAAATGTGGATTTATAGTTGCTCGTGCTGCCACTCTCCAAACTTCATGAGCCGCCTCAGAAAATTCTTATTTTCCTGGTTTTGTTCATTTTAGAGCCGTTCACGTAAACCTGGAGTGGCAAAGTTCTGATCGTGGAATTGTGGAATGGTTTGGGTGGGAAGGGAACTTAAAAACCATCTTATTCCACCCCCTGCCATGGGCAGGGACACATTCCACTGGCCCAGGTTGCTCCAACCTGGCCTTGGACACTTGCAGGGATCCAGGGGCAGCCACAGCTTCTCTGTGTAGGGATAAATTATGTGTATGGATAAAAGCAACCAGAAAGGGAATTAATGCCCCTGTTTCCCACCCCAGCAGCAGTATCTGTAAAATCAAACCCTGTGCTTGCTGGGAGGTGAATTTTATAGACCAGCTCACCAGGATAATGCCTGGATCATGTTATTTCCTTCTATTCTTGGTATGTTTTCTGTCCCCAGCTCTGTCCTGGTTTCATTCTCTCACTTGTTCTGTTTGAAGCAGAGACAGGAGCTGCTGCAAGGCGAGAAGAGAACACCCCACCCACCACCCTGGGCATTCAATCCAGGCTTGGGCCACTTCCTCCTCAGCCAACAGAACGAGTACATTTGTTTTGCAGCCCTTTCCAGCTCTGTAGCCAAGGATACAACGATATCCTCCGTGCCAGAAGATGGATCTGTTCAGAAGAACTGCTCCCCACTGGCATTTACTCCATCAAACCTGACACGGAGGCAGCGCCCGTCCAATAACTTTTTTACTTAAAGTAAAGGCATTATTTATAAAATCCAGCTCGGCAACAAAAGCCATAAATCTTCCTGAAAGGCAGCTGGAGTGGCATTGAGTGCTGCTTGTTTTTTGGCTGAGGGGTGTCAGGAGGGAGGGCTCTGCTTGGTCAGGCACCGGGATGTTCTCTGGGGATTGAGGTGACACGGACAACGAGGGGAGGAAAAATTCCAGGATCTCCATGGATCAGCAGGAAGAGCTGGCACAGGGAGGACATGGGGCTGCTGGAGGGAGAGCAGAGGAGGCACCAAGATGAGCAGAGGGATGGAGCAGCTCTGCTGGGAGGAAAGGGGAGAGAACTGGGATTGTTCAGCCTGGAGGAGAGAAGGATCCAGGGAGAGCTGAGAGCCCCTTGCAGGGCCTAAAGGGGCTCCAGGAGAGCTGGAGAGGGACTGGGGACAAGGCATGGAGGGACAGGACACAGGGAATGGCTTTAAGGTGGAAAAGGGGAGATTTAGGTGGGATCTTGGGAAGGAATTCCTGGCTGGGAGGGTGGGGAGGGGCTGGAATAGAATTCCCAGAGAAGCTGTGGCTGCCCCTGGATCCCTGGGAGTGTCCAAGGCCAGGTTGGAGCAACCTGGGCTGGTGGAAGGTGTCCCTGCCCATGGAAAAGAGTTGGGATAAGCTGAGCTTTAAGGTCCCTTCCCTCCCAAACCATTCCATGATTCCATGAAATGTGGTGCTGAGGAAGGTTGTCCCCAAGCCCCAAGCAGCTCCTCCCTCACACAGGTTTCCTGTCCAAGCCCAACCAGCCTTGTCCCACCAATTCCACCCTGGAAGCAGGTGTATCTTCCCAAATTTCTGGGCGCTATTACAAGCTGCTCCTGCTGAATGAACAACCCCCCTCATCTCTTGCTCCCATGGGTGACACCACAGCCAAGATTTTTCCAGGATTTCTCCACACCAGCAATAATTAATTGAGATATTTTCATTCTTAAGCGGCTCAGAAAAGCACCGGCAGCAGAATTTATCCCAGATTTATCTTGCTAAGCAAAGCTGATTGTGCTTTCAATAGACTTATCAAAGCAGATCCAAGGAATCTCTATTATACATTTGGAGCAAAGTGGCAGAAAGTGTCTCACAGAAAGTCTACCTTGAAAACTAATTAAATAGGCTCAGACAGGAGCACTTTCATGTGGGCTGGAAATTAATTTGAAAGGTAAAATGCAAAAGGTAATGATGAATATTAATGTGCTGACTGGGTGGTAATATCTATTGGGGGGGATTTTTATCTGCTGTGGGCAGGGAGATGTTACAGAGGGACATTAAACCCCACATGATTTCAATCAGGAAAAAATCAGGTTTTTACACACACAGGCTTGGGAGGAAACACCTTCAGCAGAAGTGGGAACTGGGGAAGTGAGCAGGGGCTCAGGGACACCATTCCTTCACATTTTCTTTCAGTGGATCCACTTGATTATCCATCTTATAAACTATCAATATATATATAAATACCTGCTGTTCAGGACAAAAGCTACAGACAACTGTTTTTTCCCAAAGAAAAACACAAGACTGAAACCATTTATGTTTCACTCCAGTGGGGTTTTTCCCACTCAGCTCCTCATTATCACATAACTGAGTTTCCATTGAATAAATTTCAGGACACTTAAAAATTATGGGATAAGGAGCAGTTCAGTTTTACTATTTTGCATAAAGAGCTCAGAGGTTATTGCACACTTGAGCGTAGAAACCAGCAGCAACAACTGCGAGAGGCTCGAAATCTCATTTTGGGGAGATCTGGGAACTCCACCTGCCCTGGAGGAGGAGGGGAATTGCTGAGGGGGGTCATGGGTTAAGGAGAGTCTCAGGTAACAACTCATTTCCTACCCAGAAAATGGCAATAAACTGTAATTTTAGGCTGGGTTTTAGGGCAGCACAGGAGCCCCAGGGTTGGTGCCTCATCGTGGTGTTGTGGTGGGCACCTTCTCTGGGGGAATGTTTGGGCTGGGCACACAAAGGAGCAAAACCTTCTCCACCTACAAACTGCCTGGGATTAACTGAGCTGGGCTTAAACTACATGAATAAAAACTTAAACTACATGAATAAAAACTTAAACTACATGAATAAAAACTTAAACTACATGAATAAAACAGCTGCACAAGGGTTGATCTAAAAGTCCCCACTCGGGTGAGCTTGGGCTGAAAGGTTGTTTCTCTTGCTTCAAACATTGGTGGAATTATTAAACTATTCTCAAATTTGTTCTGCCCTAAGAGGAGTAAATTATGGGATGGCACAAGAAACACCATGGCACAAGAAATCACAGAACAATTTGGGTTGGAAGGGACTTTAGAGCTCACCCAGTGCCACCCCCTGCACTGTGGAAGGACCATCTTCCACCAGCCCAGGTTGCTCCAACCTGGCCTTGGACACTCCCAGGGATCCAGGGGCAGCCACAGCTTCTCTGAGAATTCTATTCCAGCCCCTCTCCACCCTCCCAGCCAGGAATTCCTTCCCATTATCCCAGCTAAATCTCCCCTTTTCCAGCTCAAAGCCATTCCCTGTGTCCTGTCCCTCCATGCCTTGTCCCCAGTCCCTCTCCAGCTCTCCTGGAGCCCCTTTAGGCCCTGCAAGGGGCTCTCAGCTCTCCCTGGAGCCTTCTCTTCTCCAGGTGAACCCCCCCAGCTCTCCCAGTCTGGCTCCAGAGGGGCTCCAGCCCTGGGAACATCTCCATGGATAGCAAGGATAAACTCAGTTTAACTAATCTGTGAGTCCCTGACTGTCTCTGATTTGGGTGTTTATTTTGGGACCTTCCACTATCCCAGGTTGCTCCAACCTGGCCTTGGACACTTCCAGGGATCCAGGGGCAGCCACAGCTTCTCTGGGAATTTCTTCCCAGCCCCTCCCCACCCTCCCAGCCAGGAATTCCTTCCCAATCTCCCACCTAAACCTACTTTCCCAGCTTAAAACATTCCCATTGTTCCACCAGGACAGGAAGGAGCCAGCCCAGACAGTCGTGTTCACACTGGAATTGTTCCAGTGAATTGGGAAAGCACTTTAGGTAATAATTAAAGATCAGATCCATCTCTTTGGCAGGAGATGAGGGAAATAAAACAGGGCCACAAGACTCATCAGTTCTCCAAAAACTGCTGAGACTTTCCTTTGAGTCAGGAGTTGTAAAGGGAAAACATTCAGGACTTAAGAAACCTGTAATCGAAATTTTGCATCTTTGGGTTCTGCTGGTGCTACTGTGGCTGAAAAACAGGGTTTTATTCCAGTGGTGTGAATCACACTCAGTGATCCCTTATTCATGGTGAAAAACCTGAGCTGGCCCCCAAACACAGCAGGTCAGGCAGTTGGTGGAAGCTTGGAAATAATTTTCTAGGGCTGCCTAAAACCAAGGATGTTATTTCTTAGTAAAAAAAAAAAAAGGTAAAATAAAAAAAAGAATTCGAGAATTACCACTTGGCTTTCCCGAGCCCAGAGACAACCCAGGTCTCCTGGACAAGGCCCTCAGCTGAGAGGAGGGAATGCAGCAGCACATTCCCTGAATCTGCTGGGAAAAACCCCCTCGAGGTGGGTTTGGAGGAATCAGAGCCTCTGGATGCCGCCGAGGGCTTTGTGCTGGATCCTGCCGCCGGAAAGCTGGAATTCTGCACAACTCCACATGCTCCTGACCCTCCTGAGGGTGCTTTGGTGCTCCTCTGGCCTTTAACAGCCTTAAAACCAGCCGGTGGACCTTGTCTCCTGGTGCTCAGGGAAAGCTGGGAGCACCACGCTGAGCTGTTGGAAGGAAAGGGAATCACCGGCTGAATCCATTCCCTCCCAACTTCTGAACGTGGAAATCCCTCCTCACACATTCCAGACAAAGCTCTGGCTCCTGAGCTGGCACAGCAAACACCCCCTGGATGTTATTGCAAGGAGCAGACTTTGTTCTTGCTCTGCTCAAAGGGTTTCTCCCCCTCCTCATCCAACTGGGCAAAAAGAGCATTTTTCACTCTCACCCCGGCAAAGGAATCGTCCAGTTTGTTCTTTCGTGGGAAGGAAAAGGAGAAGGAATATTGGGCTGAAAAGGGAAGTTGTTCAGCACCTCAAGGTCCCAACTCAGAGCATCCAAACCACTGTCTCTGGCCAGGGGATGGAGCTGGGACCAAAGGGAAAGAGGCACCAGTGAACGGGGGCTGTTTGAGCCTCACCCAGCAGGGAGGTGGCAGAGCCACAAGGAGCCAAAACACTGATTGACTGTGGGGTTGTGAGGCTTGAAGTGCCACTGAATCCCAGGATCCCTGAGGCTGGAAAAGCCCTCCCAGCCCTTGGATCCCCCCTGTGCCCGATGCCCCCCTTGTCCCCCAGCCCAGAGCACTGAGTGCCACGGCCAGGCCTTCCTGGGACACCTCCAGGGCTGGGCACTCCAAACCTCCCTGGGCAGCCCCTGCCAAGGCCTCACCACCCTTTCCAGGGACAAATTCCTCCTCCTGTCCCACCTGAGCCTCCCCTGGCACAGCCTGAAGGGATGGAACAACACCTTGATCTCAGAGAGGGGAAAAATCGGGAACTATAAATTTTCTTTTCCTATTTTTATAACATGGCAATGTTACACCTGCAGCTGGTCACGAGATTCTGCTGCAACCAAATGCATTTTGAGTGTAAACACACCTGAAACTGGATGTTTCCATCTCTGCCACGGGCTCTAGAAGGTCCAAGGGCTGAACTTGGCAAGTGCCCATGTCTAATTTCACATTGTCTGCTGCTTGATCCACTCCTAATTGACCCAGGGAAAATCATCAAACAAATCTCCACTTATCTCAGGGCTGGAAGCTCAGAGTGTGCAGGTAAATGAAGATGGAAAACAAGTCAAGGGAAACCCAAATTAACATCACTCTTCTAAGAAGGTTGGGCATGAATATGGATGATGCATGAGGGGAGTGACTGATGGATGACCCAGAACTCATCAGAGTAATGGCTTTCCTTGAGTAATGGAAGTTCCTCTTTCAAAATGAAACATGAGAGTCACTTAAATGCCTTTCAGACACACCCTCCCCCCAAAAAAAACCTCTTGGCTCTTTCATTTAAGTGCTGTTTTCTTTAGAATTGCTGTAGATTTTCTGTGGAATTTCTGTGGAATTTCTGTGGAATTTCTGTGGAATTTCTGTGGAATTTCTGTGGAATTTCTGTGGAATTTCTGTAGGATTTCTGTAGGATTTCTGTAGGATTTCTGTAGGATTTCTGTAGGATTTCTGTAGGATTTCTGTAGGATTTCTGTGGAATTTCTGTGGAATTTCTGTGGAATTTCTGTAGATTTTCTGTAGATTTTCTGTAGATTTTCTGTAGATTTTCTGTAGGATTTCTGTAGGATTTCTGCAGGATTTCTGCAGGATTTCTGCAGGATTTCTGCAGGATTTCTGCAAGATTTCTGTAGGATTTCTGCAAGATTTCTGTAGGATTTCTTCAGAATTTCTTCAGAATTTCTTCAGAATTTCTTCAGAATT
>NW_020897992.1:974914-985283 GCF_003984885.1 Neopelma chrysocephalum | reverse complement strand
CCTTAGTAACACAGCTCAGCCCCTCCCAAAGAAACAAACCCAGATATAGATCTCTCTCTAAAATATAGATATTTTCTCCCTATATAAATGGCTCTGTATGGGAAGGGAGAGAGAATGAGAAGGAAGAGGAGAAAGAAAATCCACGGATGAGGATCCAGCCCAATAAGCCCATGAAGCACGTACCTGTCATGCCAACCCCTCTGCCAGCCTGGCACCACCATCAAGCAGCCTGAATGAGCCTCGGTGACCTCGGGATGACATTAATTTGTTGCAGCTTCATAAGGCACATTTCAATTATTGCGGATTTTTTTCACGCCGACGTGGGGAAGAACAGCCTGTCAGCACTGGCTGATTGGAAATGTGATGCAATTATCATCAAGCCCTAGTAAAGGATTTTAAATTAAAGACAACTTGGTCTGTAAATACTTTGTGTCTGCATTATTGTTCTCCCTTCCTAATGGCTTTTGGCACAGGCCTTGTCAGTGGTTTATTGTACAAGCCTTTGGCTGCGACAGCGTCTCCTATGAATAAATCATACACTTCACTAAGCACCAGACGATGGCAAAATGCAACAGCAGATGAAAAAAGCAATAAAGAACCATTACAGCTGCCTGTTCTCCTCTGCAGGTTTACATCACCAGCTGATTTAATTTGCTATTTGTAAAGGCACAGCTCACTGCAACGCCTTTGTGAAATGAAATCATAAATGTTCACGCGGGCACGAATGAAAAGTGAGGCACCAGCTCGGCTGGGAGGTGTTTCCTCCCTCTGCAGGGCTCTCCAGCATCTTATTGCTGCTCTTGGGGCACAAAAAGAGGATTTGCAGGGGACAGAACAACTCGCTGCCACAGCTGGAAGATGCTGGAGCTGCATGTGTGGGATGCTTTTATCACGGGAATGAAAGGGAACCAAGGAACAGAAATATCAGGACAAGGTTCTTCCCCCAGAGGGTGGTTGGCACTGCCCAGGCTCCCCAGGGCAGTGGGCACGGCCCCAAGGCTGCCAGAGCTCCAGGAGGGTTTGGATGATCCTCTGGGGCACAGGGGGGGACTCTTGGGGATGTTCCTGGGCAGGGCTGAGGGTTGGACTGGATGGGCCTTGGGGGTCCCTTCCAGCTCAGCAGGTTCTGGGATTCTGGGAAGTTGATTCTGGAGCCAACCCAGCATTGAGAGCTCCTAAAACACCCACCTTGGCAGGTGGAGGAGGAATCATGGAATGGTTTGGGTTGGAAGGGACCTTCAAGCCCATCTCATTGCACCCCCTGCCATGGGCAGGGACACCTTCCACTAGCCCAGGGTGCTCCAAGCCCCTTCCAACCTGGCCTTGGACACTTCCAGGGATGGGGCAGCCACAACTTCTCTGTGCTATTGGATGTTCTCTGGGATTCCTCTCCACAGCACATGAGAATCCAAATATTTCTCTCAAGTGTAATTTGAGTTGAAGAGTAACTGAAGTTCTTCCCCCAGAGGGTGGTTGGCACTGCCCAGGCTCCCCAGGGCAGTGGGCACGGCCCCAAGGCTGCCAGAGCTCCAGGAGGGTTTGGACAACGCTCTGAGGGACAGGGTGGGATTGTTGGGGTGTCTGTGCAGGGCCAGGGGTTGGACTGGATGAACCTTGGGGGTCCTTCCCATTCAAGATCTTCCATGATTCTATTAAAACGCCATGATCTCAGAGGGCTTTTCCAACCTGAATGACCCCATGGTTTTCCAGGCCCTGTGACAGGTCACCTGGGCACAGGCAAAGCTTTGGGGTTCATAACTGATGACTGAGGCACTGGCAGCAAACCTCACAGGCTGAGCCCAAGGGCAGGGTTTGGGGTTCCATGGCAAGGGTTTGGGGCTGGGTTTGGTTCTCTCAACCCACAAACCCTTTTTTGTGCTTCCTCTCCCCTGCCCAGCTGAGGATGGGGGTGATGGAGCAGCTGGGTGGGCCAGCCAAGGTCAACCAGGGAAAATTCCCTCCAGAAAAATGACAGCTGAAAAATCCACCCATCTCCTGAGGTGTCCCAGTGGAGCTCTCCAGGTCTCCCCTCTACATTTCCTCTCCAGAGGAAAAGACCATCCATGGCATTCAGTCCTGCTCCCAAGGAGAAACAGTTGGGATAAGGATGAGAAAAGGGATCCTACACCCAAGCTGGTTCACCTTTACCCCTGCACACCAAACACCTGCCAGGCCATCAGGCCATCAGCACATCAATGATCCCAACAAATATCTAACTTCACCATTTGCTTCACTTTTTGTGAATATAAACATTGGGGTCCGTGAGGAGTGTGAAAATTGATGGTTGGACTTGATAATATTAAAGGTCTTCTCCCACCCTAATGATTCTGAGATTCCTAAAGAGCTTCTGTCAATAATTTCAATAATTTCCCTGCTAACTCCAGCTCTGATGTTTTTCCAGGAAGGTATCTCTGGTTTACAGTAAAAACACAAGCACTGACCTTTCAGAATATAATTTTTCTCTGCTGAAGCTGAATTAAGGACAGGAAAATGGAAAGCTCAAGGCTACACACTGAGTTATATTTACCTCTGTTCTGTTAAATTAATAGAAACCCAGGAGCCCTGAAAGGGGACAATTTCCCTGACATCACCTCCAGAGCAGATTTCTGAGGCCTGTTTGGGGTCTGTTCCAAAATTTAAGGTCACCTCATACATAATTTCATCCCTTATCTTGTTAATTATTCTCCAGTGAGCCACCCCCTCCCATCCTGCTCCCAGGGACCTGCTCATGGTCACCTGGAGAGAGCAGGGAGGGCAAAGGGGGCTGTGCTGGAGTGTCCAGGGAAGGGAAGGGAGCTGGGAAGGGGCTGGAGCAGCAGGAGCAGCTGAGGGAGCTGGGGGGGCTCAGCCTGGAGAAAAGGAGGCTCAGGGAGGACCTTCTGGATCCCTAAAATTCCCTGGAAGGAGGTTGCAGCCAGGGGGGGTCGGGCTCTGCTCCCAGGGAACAAGGGACAGGAGGAGAGGAAACGGCCTCAGGCTGTGCCAGGGGAGGGTCAGGTGGGACATGAGGAGGAATTTGTCCCTGGAAAGGGTTGTCCAGCCCTGGCACAGGGTGGAGTCCCCATCCCTGGAGGGATTTCCAAGCCCT
Source organism: Neopelma chrysocephalum (assembly GCF_003984885.1). Lineage (NCBI taxonomy): Eukaryota > Metazoa > Chordata > Aves > Passeriformes > Pipridae > Neopelma > Neopelma chrysocephalum. Next base: position 982,195 of record NW_020897992.1, on the reverse strand, counting down.
GTGGATGTGACACTTGGGGACAAGGGTCAGTGGTGGCCTGGGCAGTGCTGGGGGATGGTTGGACTGGATGATCTCAGAGGGCTTTTCCAACCTTTACAACTCAGTGATTCCATCAAACCAGCCTGAGCCAACAACACTTTCCTTATGCAGACACCTCATTAAAATCCTTTCCCTCTTCCAGCCCAACTCTTCCCTCTGGGCTGTGTCCCTGTTCCCTCTGGGCTGTTCCTGTTCCCTCTGGAATGTGTCCCTGTTCCCTCTGGATCTATCCCTGTTCCCTCTGGGTGTGTCCCTGTTCCCTCTGGGCTGTTCCTGTTCCTCTGGGTGTGTCCCTGTTCCTCTGGGTGTGTCCCTGTTCCTCTGGGCTGTGTCCTTTTTCCCTCTGGGTGTGTCCCTGTTCCCTCTGGGCTGTGTTCTTGCTGGTGTTTCCAGCAGGAAAAGGACCCTCAGCCCTTCATTCATCCCTGAAGGCCCCACCTGAGTCCCCCTGTGCCTTTCCCAGTCGTGACCCCAAAGTTTCCCATCTCTCCTCCAATGCAGCTGCACCACTGAGCCCTTCCCTGACCCTTCCCCCTGCTTTTCCCTTTCCCCCCTGTGCCTGCAGCACTCTCCACACTCCATTTCTCACACAGCTGATCCACTTTTTGCCCTCTGTACAATTCCCTTTTCCCTCCAAGTTGATAAAGAGCTCTTGATTTAACCCCCATGGTCCCTCCCCACCCTTCTGGCAGCTCCTCTGCACTGGGATGGGTTGTACCTGTGCCCTTAACAGCATTTTTAAAGAGCTGCCAACTTCCCTCAACTCCTTTTTTTTTTTTTCCATTTGGGCTTGTTTCCCAAAGGATCTTTCCTACCAGTTCTGACCTTATTTCACTTTGCCCTAATAAAGGTCATGGGGGGTATTTTCCCTTGGTTTTTGGGAGTTTTTTATCTTATTTTTAATTCCATTTTCTGCACTGTTTATTCTTCCATATCCTTCCTCTGTATTTCATGGTCACACTCACAAGTTCCTCCTGCCTTCCTCATCCCAGCCAGTTTGTCCTGGTGCTCAGGAGGATCCCATTTTCTCCTCCAAAATTCCATATTTGAACACTACACCTCTAACACCCTTCCCTGGGTGGCTCCACAGCCCTTTCACCCCATTCCCAGGATGGAAATCTCTGCAGGATTTTAGGTAACATGAAAGCCAGAGCAGGGATTCATGGAGCAGCTCCTGGTTTTCAGTAAGGAAACAAATGCCAAGGTCAGGGACAAAGGCAGCTCCAGGAATCCTCTCCCTGGGGGCTCTTGCCTGGAAAACCCCCAGAAAATTCCCAGAGTTTTGCTCTCCCACCTAAGGATAACAACTGTGCAGATCCTTGCAAGGCTGAGAACTCCAAAACGTTGATTTGTGGAGATACTGCAGGCCTGAGAAGGGGTTTTTGGGGGGTTTTAGGGGTTTCAGGGGCAGGGTTGTGGTCAAGCACCAAGATTTGGGATCAAACCCGTGAGGAAAAGTTCCCACAAGGGCAATATTTCCAAAATGGAAACGACCACCCAGGGGGGAGAGGAAAGGCAGATCCTCCCGTGGCCACGTTTTAAGAAGAGAGGAATGTTTCCAGCTGTAATTTATAGCTCCTCACAGGGCTGTGATCTCCAGCTCCTGCAGCAGAGATCACCCTGCAAACAGACAGCTGCAAATGGGATAATTGGTTACTTCTGGGAGACAACCTTTAAACTCCCCGATTTATGACACAACTCAGCAGCTCCAGCAGGTTGTAAAACAACCACAGAGGAAACGGTGAAAACCTGAACCAGCCCTTAATGCATTTTTCTATTCTGGGTGGCAGAGCAGGGAGCCAAGGCACAGAGTCCCTGCTCTTGAAAAGCTTGTGCAACATGCACTTATAAATTTTTAAGAGCGTTTCCCGCGGTGATGAAGCACCAAAACACAGAAAGTGCATTTGGCAGCAGGCCCTGGACGGCAGCAGGGTGGGGAGGAGGGGAAAAAAATCACTCACCTGTGGCAGGGTCAGCTCCCAAAGCTCTCGGTGCTGGAGGAGCTCAGGTGTCTTGAAGGGATATTTCGGCTCCTTCTCGATCACAGTTACAATATTAAATGTTCTTTAGGATACTGGGATCTGAGGACAGAAGGGAATAATTGATTGTAAAATGATGTGTCATGCATGAAGTGGCATAAAGTAGAAATGTCTGTCTGCTTTTTACAGACTTGTCACATGATTTCGAGGCACAAAATTAATTGATGATGAAGAAATTCCTGTTTGGACAATCCTTGGAGCCACAGATTTACAGCCCTGGGATGGGGGAACACCTATTATGGGTATTCCCATCACTGGGAATCCATCAAGGGCTGGATCAAGCCCCTCTGCTCTGGAGCCAGGCTGGGAGAGCTGGGGGGGTTCCCCTGGAGAAGAGAAGGATCCAGGGAGAGCTGAGAGCCCCTTGCAGGGCCTAAAGGGGCTCCAGGAGAGCTGGAGAGGGACTGGGGACAAGGGATGGAGGGACAGGACACAGGGAATGGCTTCCCACTGCCAGAGTTAGATGGGATCTTGGGAAGGAATTCCTGGCTGGGAGGGTGGGGAGGCCCTGGAATAGAATTCCCAGAGAAGCTGTGGCTGCCCCTGGATCCCTGGAAGTGTCCAAGGCCAGGTTGGAGCAACCTGGGCTGGTGGAAGGTGTCCCTGCCCATGGCAGGGGTGGCACTGGATGGGCTTTGAGGTCCCTTCCCACCCAAACCAGTCTGGGAGTTTATGAAGACAGAACTTTTCTCTTTGATTTTTATTGATGATTTTAATTTGAAATTCTAACTGTATCACAAAACCTCTCTTCCAAGTCCTGTTCCTTGCTGGCCTGGCTGCCTCTTGTCCTTCCCTTCCCAGCCATTCCCAGAAATGCTGCCAGCTCCTCCCCTGCCCCTGTGCCAGCCCTGTCCCCCAGCCTGGCTCTGTCCCCTGGGCACCTCAGGGAGTGTTTTGCTCCCAGGACATTGGACTCTCACCCCTGTTGGAGACTTGACACTGGGTCTCAGCACTTGCTGAAGAATTTAATGCTCCTGAATACCAGTCCTGCTTGATAAACCTCCACCTCTTCACCTGCCTCCATCCCCTCTCTAACTTGTTCCCTCAGAGCCCCTTATTCATATTCTCAACTCTCCCTTATTTTTTCTCCACTGACTTTTGGGACTTGGGTTGTTCCAGAAACATCTTTAGGAACCTGATGACCTTCCCAAGCCTGCCCACATCCCCTTTATGCTCATCTTCCCGTTGTATTTTTTCCACCTTAGAGGTTTTCAACTGACACAAGGATCAAAGATATTTGGGACTTCCTTGGGAGTCCAGGCTGGAGCAAATCCCACAGGCCCCCGACAGATCCCACATCACCAAACAACCCCAGCCTGCTCTTTCCAAGGAGAAATGTATCCCAGGGGATTTAGGAAGACAATTAGAAGGGTTTATCACATCCCTTGCTGTTAATAAAGCAGAACTGTCCAGCCTGGAAGCCCCCCAAATCCATCAATCCTGCCCAGTGGCGCTGGAGCTGCTCAATTTTTGTCATCAAGAGCCCCAGTTTTAGGTCTTCCAAACCCCTTAAGCTTCACCAGTTCTTTTCCCAGGCAGCTGAGGTTTCACAGGAGGTTTTTTTTCCTGCCTTTAGCACTCCTGGAACTGCAGAGCTGGAGCTCCAGACAATGTCACCAGCAATATCTGTCACCCGAGTCCTTCTGCCTGAACACACCTCCAGGTTTCCAGGCTCATATTCCCAACCCACCTTCAGAAACAGGGTCTGGATTATCTGCTCGTGCCTCTTGCTCTGGATTTTCTCCAATCCCCATCAGCAAACCCTGATGGGAAGTTAAGTTTGCTGGACTAAATAAAGGCTTGGCTCTGCAGAGCCACTGCCATTCCACTTTATCTTCCTGCACACCCTCTTCATTAACAGCCTGAACTGCAAGATTCCCAGGAAAGGGCTGGAATCCAGGATGTTTCACAAAGAACAGAGGCTGCAAAAGCTGTTCCCAGTTCTTATCCTACAGCCAGTTAGAAAACTATGGACATTTTTATTTTTTTTTTAGCTGCAGCAGAGAAAACCACCTAGGCTGGCTTAAAAGCTGGCTTAAAAACTGGCTTTGTAAATACCAGCTCAGGACTGAGCCTGACCTCACCTCTGGGGCAGGAAACAACGGGGTCCTTGGCATCAGACAGCTTTTTATTCTTATTGAGAGGATGGGACTGGGAGCAGGGAAACACTCAGTGCTGGGAATGTGGCTGCCCAGGGGATGGTTCCTGCTGCACAAAGATCCTGGAATAAATGAGACAGAAATCATGGAATCACAGAATTGTTTAGGTTGGAAAAGCCCTTCAAGGTCGAGTCCAGCTGTTCCTCAGCACTGCCAAAGTCATCACTGCCCCATGTCCCCAAGTGCCACATCCACAGGGCTTGGAAATCCCTCCAGGGATGGGGACTCCACCCTGTGCCAGGGCTGGACAGCCCTTTCCAGGGAGAAATTTTCCCTATATCCATTTTAAACTTCTCCTGGCATAACTTGAGGCCGTTTCCTCTCCTCCTGTCCCTTGTTCCCTGGGAGCAGAGCTCGACCCCCCCGGCTCCAACCTCCTTCCAGGGAATTTTAGGGATCCAGAAGGTCCTCCCTGAGCCTCCTTTTCTTCAAGATGAGCCCCCCAGCTCCCTCAGCTGATCCTGCTGCTCCAGCCCCTTCCCAGCTCCGTTCCCTTCCCTGGACACGCTTCAGCCCCTCCGTGTCCTCCTTGTCCTGAGGTCCCAGAAGTGCCCCCTGGGCTGGAGGTGCCCCAGCAGTGGGAAGTGGCAGATCCAGGACCACCAGCCAAGCATGAATGCTCCAGGTAGAGCCTGAGACTTGGTCCTTTGGGCCACCAACTGACCTGGGAACAAGCCCAAGGATGGCCAAACTGCACTGACTGTAACTCTCCTGCTGATGTTGGGATCACTCTCCACTATTCCTCAACCCTGAGCCTCAGGGAGCAAGTCCTACACATGGAGAACTTGCAAAAATGTGTTCCCAGGAAAGTTTTCCTGCCCCTGCTCGATCCCTGGAGGATCCCCAGGCCCCAGAGCATCAGGAATGTGCCAAATTCCCAACATCCCAACGTGCAGGAGCAGCGAAGGCATCGTTGGCACTGTCACCAACACCCCCAGTCCCGAGGCCTGTCTGGATATGAATCTAACATGATGGCTTTAGTAAGTCAATGAGCTAATTGCTAAACACACTAATTGATTTTTAATTACAGAGAGCGAGCCTGGCAGCACAGCCAAGACTGGCAGCTCTCTCTGTCATTAGAGAACAAAAGGAACTTCAGCTCCAGCATCCCCAGGCTCTCATGTGTCTCTTGGCTGCACCTTTTCCTCCAAGTCATTTACAAACCCGGCGGGATTTCCCCATCCCTCGTTTTCTGACTTGTCCTGGGACCTGCAGCCATCAGAGAAAAAGCTTCAAAACACCCCAGGAGAAAGATATTTGCTTTAAACTCAGTTTTCTGGTGGAGGGGTTGGAACTAGATGATCTTTTAAGGTGCCTTCCAACCCAAACCATTCTGTGATTCTGTAAATACAAATTCAGGGCCCTAAACCAGAAGGCAGAGAAGCAGAGCTGCTGCTTGGACTGCAATCCCAGGTGGATCTGCCATGGAGAAGCCTCCAGGGAGATGATTCTGGGGGACAGTGGATAAGGATTATTAAAGGTGGAAAAGCCCCCTCAGATCACCAAGTCCAACCATCCCCCAGCACTGCCAAGGCCACCACTGCCCCCTGTCCCCAAGTGCCACATCCCCAGGGCTTTGAAACCCCTCCAGGGGTGGGGACTCCACCCTGTGCCAGGGCTGGACAGCCCTTTCCACGAAGGAATTTTTCCTAATATCCGACCTGACCCTCCCCTGGCACAACTTGAGGCCGTTTCCACTCCCCCTGTCACTTGTTATCCAGGAGAAAAGACTGACCCCAAAGATTCTGTGATCTCCTCACCTTTCCTGGGGAAGCAAAACGTGCCCTCACCCGTGTTGTGGCCACTGTGGGGGTGACTCCTCTTGTCCCTGCCCCATCACAAAGGGCCAATTTTCAGCATTCCCTGCAGGAGCAGGGAACTCCTCCCCTTCCTCGTGCTCTGAGGGACACACGGGAAGGAGGCACAGATCTCCTCAAACCTGCCTGTTGTGCCCTGGAAGGATCAAAAGCACCCTAGAAACTCATGAGCTGCTGTCTCACTTACAAAGCCCCTTCCTTGATGTGCCACCAGTGCCTCAGGGATCACAAGCCCACCTCGGTTCCTCCTTTGCTCTGTTAAGTCACCCCAGGGAGGTTTTTCCCCAGTGAGGGAGAGAAAGGTTCCCAATTCCTGCTTCTCACTCACACAGGGAATTCTCCCCTGCCATCCACTCCAGAAACACTTCTCTCACCAAAGCTCAGGGCCTTTTGCCTTCTCTGTGTGCACCTGACCATGAGATGGCAATTATTTGCACAGAGCCCCGGAATCAGGGCATGAATTTTAGGAACAAAGGCAGCTTTTGATCTGCCAGGAAGGACCTGGAACAAGCAGAACTTGTTCCACCACCCTCCTCTGCAACCCCTGCCTGCCCAAAACCTGCAGCACAGCAGAGGCAGCTCGTTCATCCCAGAGCAAAAGGGGATTCTCCTGTTTCCTTCAGGTGAACCGAGAGCAAAGTCAGGAGCAAAGTCAGAGCCTGAGGCAGCTCAAGGGCTGCCCAGAGGGAAGGACCTGTCCTGGCACTGGGAAGTGGGCAGGACAGCTCCTGCCAGCCAGGAGGGTGGCTGGAAGGGCTTTCAGGGCCGACTCAGCTCTGCTGAGCAGCTCAGGCTCTCCCAGGAGAGGTGGGGTGTGTGAGAAGGGAGCTGACAGCAGCTCTGGCCAAGGAAAGCCACCACTGCTGGTCCCCCCCGTGCCCTGGAGGTGCTGGTGGCTCCACTCTCCCGTGTCACAGTGATCTCCAGTGACAGGGGATGAACTCCCAGGGACACAGAGAGCTCTGACAGGGGACAAAGGAGAGGATTTGTTCAGGCTTGTGTGTGGTTTCAGGGGGAAAATAAATTAGGACTCTCGTGCTAAACACCGAGACAGCTGCCAAGGTCTGCCAGACACCCAAACCCTGTGTGCAGGAACAGCAGCTCTAAATAGAGCTGGCATTCTCTTCAAGGGGTGAAATTAGTCCCTGGTGGCAGCATCTCTGGACTAGCAGAGGGTTCTTCAGAGGGCAGGAGCCCCCGGGCCAGACCCCACAGCCCAAATGGAGA
>NW_020897992.1:943329-964914 GCF_003984885.1 Neopelma chrysocephalum | reverse complement strand
CTCCAACCTGGCCTTGGACACTTCCAGGGATCCAGGGGCAGCCACAGTTTCTCTGGGAATTCTATTCCAGGGCCTCCCCACCCTCCCAGCCAGCAATTCCTTCCCAATATCCCATCTCTCCCTGTCCTCTGGCAGTGGGAAGCCATTCCCTGTGTCCTGTCCCTCCATCCCTCATCCCCAGTCCCTCTCCAGCTCTCCTGGAGCCCCTTTAGGGCCCTGAAAGGGGCTCTCAGGTCCCACTGGAACCCAAAATCTATCAGTTAATAAATCAAAATTCCCCTCAACCAATTGCTTTAGGTCACCTGTGCTCCTGGTGAGTTAAACCTATATTTTATTTGTAGATCTTGTGCAGTATTTGTTTCCCTGCTAAGGGCAATCACTTCCCACCAAATGAGCACATCTGCTCCTCTCCAAGCAAAACCCAGGAGCAGCTCAGAAACATCAGCATCAATCCCCTTCCCATTCCCAGCTGGGAACAAGACCACTCCACTCCAAGGAACTCCCTCCCTTTGGGACACAGGGAGCAAAAGGCAGCTGGGCCAGAGGAGCAGAAGAGATGGAGTTTAACTGAAGACACCAACAGGGGAGGGTGTGGAGGAGCCCAGAAGATCAGGGATTCATGTGTCTGTCCCAAACCCTGGCAGCTGGATGGCCATGGAGCCACCCAAGGATTGTTGGGAATAACACACAGTGAGGAAGAGCAGTATGTGGCTGGAGAAAGGGCAGCACTTTCTGGGACAACCATCCTTGTTCTGGCTCCTGGAGATTAGCACAGATGAGCTGGAGAAGTGGGAATGGACCACGGGGGATCAGGACCAACCAAGACCCCAAATCCTCTGACCCATCTCCAGAAAGGTCTGAGAGAATGGACAGAATGAGAACTAATTTGCACAGAAAGTGAGAAACTCATCTCCAGGGTGGGGGGTCTGCACCAACATGGAAGGGGTGGAAGGTGGAAGCCCAGAAGATCAGGGATTCATTTGTCTGTCCCAAACACCAATGGAGCCAACCAAGGATTGTTGGGAATAACACACCGTGAGGAAAAGCAGGACATGGCTGGAGAAAGGGCAGCACTTTCTGGGACAAACATCCTCGTTCTGGCTCCTGGAGATCAGCACAGCCCAGAGCAGGGGCAGGAATAAGCTGGAGAAGTGGGAATGGACCACGGGGGGATCAGGAGCACCCAAGACCCCAAATCCTCTGACCCATCTCCAGAAGGGTCTGGGAGAACGGGCTGAGCATGAGAACTAAACTGCATAGAAAGGAAGAAAGTGATCTCCAGGGTGGGGAAATTTATCTCCAAAAAGGTGTTCCCATGAATCCCAGGATTCAGGACACCCCTTCAGCTGTGCTGGAGCCAGGGCTGGGGATCATCCTTCCTTCCTTTTTTTCTCTCTCTGAATTCCCTTTTCCCCTCCTCCTTACTCAAACCCCACACACCAGAAGATCAGGAACTAATTTACACCAATTTCCACCCCGAGTCTGTCATTTACTAAGAAAACTTTGCAAGTCTTTCTGCACCCTCTGACTTTTGTAGCTCCTTTTCCAATCCACGAATCCTGGGTGCTCCCTTCCCTTTTGAGGTGGGGGACAGCTTGAAAAGCCTAAAAGCTACAAAATATCCTCACAGAATCCCAGAAGAGTTTGGGTTGGAAGGGACCTCAAAGCCCCATCATTCATCCTCACTCAGTGTCCCGAAATTCCTGGCCAGAAAAAGATCCATGGAAGGATTTCATGATTGACAAAAGCCACCACAACAACCTGCAGGACTTTTTACACCCCCCTGAGCTGCTGAACACCAAAATTAGCAGCAAAAACACACGTCCCCCCTTGGAATGTCCCTCTTGGCTTCGTGTACAGAGACATTAAAAGCAACCAGAAGGAGTTTTACAAACTCCTCCCAGCCCCTTGGTGCTCCTTCCCAGCTATTTGTTCAAAGGGCCTCAGGGCCACGGAATTCTCAGGGTGACTCAGGGAAGTAAATGTTGATTTACTGTGGAATCTCTCCCGTGGCTCCCTCCCCTCCGGCAAAGGCTCTGCCTTATTTGTTCTGCTGAGTAAAACAAAGTTATTCCCAGGTATGAAAGGAAAATTCACACTATTTTCTTAAACGCTCTTTTCTCATCCCTTGGTGCTCCACAGCTCCTGATCCCTCTCGTAGTTCAGGGCCCTCTTTACTCTCACAGGCTCTTCCATCCCATTCCTGGTTGGAATTGTGGCTCAGCCAGTGATTTTCCCTGCCTGGGAGATTCCTCTGGACAAGCTGCACCACAAAAGTGCAAAAATGCACCATTTTTAAAACTCTTCACGGGGAGCAGCGAAAATTAAATGAGTGAAATCGCAGAATCCTTAAGTTTGGAAAATACCTCCCAGGTCATGGAGTCCAACCACCCCCATGTCCCTCAAGTGCCACATCCACGTGGTCTCTGAAGACTTCCAGGGATGGGGACTCCACCCCTGCCCTGGGAAGTCCATTCCAGTGCTCGACAACCTTTCCCACGAAGAAATCTTTCCTAATGTCCAACCCTGGGGCGACTTGAGGCTGTTTCCTCTCTTCCATATGATTTAAAAGCATCAGTTTTCTGATTTTTCAGAAGTAATCCTGCACTGATCTCGAGATCAGAAGCGTCTCAGTGGGTGTTACACGGTGCAGGTGGAACCAGGGAAGTGAGGAGGGGAGAGCAGTGAAAAAACAACTCAATAACCACTGGCACCAACACAAGGGAAGCACAAATGAAATTACACCATCAAACACGACCATGGAAGGCAGGACCATGAGGATGGAAAGCGATGGAGGTGAAAAAAAACAGGATAATGCTGCCTCTGAGAGCAACAGCACAGAGAAGGATGTGGGAGTAATAAATGGATATATTGGATGTCTCCCTGGGTGATGTTATGGAACAGAGATGTCCTCACGTTCTTTGGTTCTGAAATCCCCCCCCCAGGCTCCCAAAACATTCCTGTGGCACCATTTGGTTCTAATGGATCAGCAGGAATTCCATCTCCTCACTGGTGTTGGGTATTGATCACCACCAATTTATCAATGTTTTAAATAAAGATCACAAGAAGTGACCAGTGGCTCATCTGGTCCCAGGGCCATCCCAGAGCCCCTGGCACAGGATTGTGTCCAGACACTTCTGGAACCTCTCTCACTGTGAATATATCAATATCTATGTCCCAAGTTATATCAAATGATCTCAACATATAAAAGAATAAAAACTACATCGATACGAGCTCTGCCAAGGACATCAATTAATTCTTTGGAAAGGATTTGTGACCATGAAACAGGTTATTCCTTCCAAGGAATAAATGAATTCTTTGGAAAGATTGTGACCTTGACACAGGTTATTCCTTCCAAGGAATAAATGAGTTCTTTGGGAATATTGTGACCTTGACACAGGTTTTTCCTTGCAAGGAATAAATGAATTCTTTGCAAAGATTGTGACCTTGACACGGGTTATTCCTTCCAAGGAATAAATGAGTTCTTTGGGAAGATTGTGACCTTGACACAGGTTATTCCTTCCAAGAGGAGCTGGGTTCCATATTTAACCTGCTGAGCTTGGAACTCTCCTCTGGCAAAGTGGACGCCTCAAAATTCTGGAATAAGAGATCTCTGGGGGTCTCTAGTCCACCTGCTCAGAGACAGACTCAGATTTGCCAGCAGCATCTTCATCTTATCCTTTTATATTTTACCCATGGTTGATCTGGATTCCACTAAAAATCGGTGAAGTTCCCAAAACACCAAGTTTTGGAGGAACCCCTGAAAATGGGATGTTTGCTCTCCAGGCCTGGCCCCAAGGCACCCTTCCCTCTGCTGGGCTTTGAGAGGGGACTCAGTGGGCCACATCTCCCCTTGCCATGGATGAATTAATCCCTTTTCCTTGCCTGCCACTCCCCCTGAACTCCAACAGCTCCTCCAAGGCTCAGAAGCAGAACACAACGAGCTGTCTGAATCACAAAGGGTTTTTTAATGCTTCCTTCACGTATTTTCCTACTAATCTTTGCAACCCCCCCACTCAACTGTTGGGGCACTGCAGGTATTGGACACCCTGACCTTTACAACCACTCATTTTTGACCACAATATAACACCCTGACCAAACTCTGCTCTCTCACAGAGGGGAAACCTGCCCAGTTAATTGTGAGGAAATTATTCTCTGGGAATAACTCGGCTGCAGGTGCTTGTTACAGGGGAGACATCAGAAAACACTAATTCCTTTTCAAAGAGGTAGAGAATTATAATTTCTGAGGGTGGCACTCTTTGAACGAGCTGCAGTGATGAAGTGTTGTGTCCCCAGGATGAGGAGAGGCCTCAAGGAGCTCTTCCAATTAGGAACAGATTATGTGTGAAGCATGAGGGCAACCCCACTTTATCTGGAGTGATGGGAGATCAAACACAGGCTATCAGTGCCTTCCAAACACAAACCAGAGGCTGCAAGTGTTGAGGGCTGATGATTAATCAGAGTCTAAGCTGGAATTTGCAATTACGAGTCTCTACTACAACAAGAGAAATTATAAACCTTTAAAGAGAACTTGGTGGAATCATCACAGGGGAGGCTCAGGTGGGACATGAGGAGGAATTTGTCCCTGGAAAGGGTGGTGAGGCCTTGGCAGGGGCTGCCCAGGGAGGTTTGGAGTGCCCAGCCCTGGAGGTGTCCCAGGAAGGCCTGGCCGTGGCACTCAGTGCTCTGGGCTGGGGGACAAGGGGGATCCATGGGCTGGGAGGGCTTTTCCAGCCTCAGGGATCCTGGGATTCTGGGATGCTTTAGGAGTGTTAAAGGCAGGGACTGTCACCAGGGACTCAAACACCCCCCCCCCTTGCCTTCCTGGGCACCTCCTCACTGTGAGAGCGTCCCAGCCCTGGCTCAGGCTCCAAAGCAATCCCAATTAATCAGAGGGAATATTTGTTAACTGTGTGTACACCAGGTGAACACATGGAATGTACACATGGCACAGGAAACAGGGCTGGAGGCTTTGTTTGGAAAGTTGAGCTCACAGACTTCACAAGTCCTGAGCAGCAGCTGCACGTGCTGGTGATTCCAAAGCCATGGGATGACTGGCCCCTGGATCCCTGGAAGTGTCCACGGCCAGGTTGGAGCAACCTGGGCTAATGGAAGGTGTCCCTGCCCATGGCAGGGGGTGGCACTGGATGGGCTTTGAGGTTCCTTCCAACCCAAACCATTCTGGGATTCCTCCACACACACAAACCCTTCCTTGTCTAAATCCATCCTGGGATTCTGGGATTCCTCCACACACACAAGCCCTTCCTTGTCTAAATCCACCCTTTCCTTGTGTGTTAATTTTTTAGGGAGGGTGATATTTGAGCTTCCTGACTATTGAACCCAGTCCTGCCTGAGCTGCCCAGGCCCTGCCCAGCCTGTCCTGCTCCTTCCCCATGGAAGGAGCTCTGTTGCTCTGCAGTTCAAGCCCTGGGCAGGGTGTGAGCCCATGGATTCTGGGCTCAGCTGCTCCCCTGGGCTTAATGAAGGTCATAAAATCCAGGGAGAGCCGTAAAATGTCCTTATTCCCATATCCAGGCTGCCTAATCCCCATCACTGGGGTGCCTTGGTAACCTGTTGTCCAGCTCAGCAGCAGGACGGGGGAAGAACAACTCTCTGGGGAAGAGAGTTATATTATTGGTCCTAAAACTTGTACAGTGAGAACAAAAATAAAAAAAAGATCCCTCAAGGCTTTTCTGTGGGATAATTAATCTTCCTGGAAGACTGTGTTGATAAAAAAGTAAGTCCCACAGAGCTACTCTTCAAGGTCTCCTCTGCCCAAATCCAGCTGCTTCCTGAAGGTGAACGCTCAAAAATATGCATAATTCACACACTCCCCTTGTTTATCCACCTCACTGTCGCTCAGCACATTCCCTTCCTCCCCCTGAACATCTTCTCAGACTCCAAAAGCCTCCAAAAGCAAACATGAATTAAAAAAACAACACACCAAGATCATAAAAATCCCAATGTCTTCTGTGCTGGGTGTGAAGTATCCAGGAAGATGCCAACAGAATAGATAGAAAAATAGCAGGAGGTGGTGTTTGCACTTGTTTTGTGTCATAGGAAAAAAAATCATGGAATTTTAAAGTTGGAAAAGACCTCTAAGATCCTCAAGTGCAACCATTAAACCATCACTAACCCACGTCCCCAGGTGCCACATCCACAGGTTTTTTGAACGCTCCCAGGGATGGTGAGCCCAGAAATTCCCTCTTTCCAGCAGTTTTCCCTCTTCCCAGCAATTCCCTCTTCCCAGCAGAGGTCATGTCAAAGCAGAACAGGTTGGAAAGAGCTGCCAAGGTCAGAGCTGTGCAGCCGATTGCACCGTAATTCCAGAGTTCACAGAATCCCAGGATTGCCAAGGACTGAACTCTTCACCAAGAGGGGAATTCATCCTGAGTTGGTTCAGACAGCACAGAAACTCAAGGAGGGGAGGAGGAAGCCCAGGCTAAAAGCTGTTGGTGCCACAGTGTCACCACCAGGGTCAGCACCAAAAGCACAAGGACCAGGAAAGTCCCAGAGGGGCTGGGCTGGGATGAGCCCCAAACCTCCCCATTGCTGTGAGCCAGGGAGGAAACTTGCTCAGACAGACACCAATTTACCATGTAAATCAGAATAAAACCCTAGAGAGGCTGCACTCCGACCATAAATGAGAGATTCAGGCTCGTTGGATGCAGAGAACTTCTCATGGTGACTCCAAAAATCCACTTTCGAGCCCTGCTGTGACACACCCCCCGACAGAAACCTGTGGCCACACCCTCAGCTCATTCAAAATAACACTGTAAACTGAAAAACACGAGGCCTTGGCCCTTGAACTTGTGTGCTGAGGACCTGTTAGAAAACATCACCAAAACATCCCTGTCACTCAGTGATCTCCCACCTCAATTCCCTTCCTGGCGGCCTCTCCCCGACCTTAACGAGCCATTTCCAAAGGGGCTGGAATTAATGGCACCTCTTGAACAATCCTTTGCTGTTTGCTGCCTGTATTTGGGTTGGAAGGGACCTCAAAGCCCAAGATGGGCTTTAAGATCCCTTCCAAGCCAAACCATTCCATGATTTTCTGACACTGCAATGCTGCCAGGACAGAGTTTTCCCCACTCCTGCTGGGACTGAGGTTAAAAAACCAACCCTGGAGAGCAACCAGAAAATGTTCTGATAAGGTCTGAACTCCAGGCCACAAAATAAATCCATTCTTTACTGAATCCCCCTTGTTTCCATAGAACTGTGGTGCTACACGACCTCCTGTGTCATGGTGAGCAAAATCAGCTCCCAGAACAATAATACACCTAAAAAACACGTGGATCTGCCAGGAGAGACAGACAAGAGCGTGATTAAATGGAAATGTTTCACCTCTGAATGCTGCAGCGGAGAAATTCCTGCTGAAAGATGCCTGGAGAGATGCGTGCCAATGATTTTATTCCTGTTTTCATGGGAGAAAAAAAACAGAGAAGAGGCAGGAAAGAGCCCCCAACAAGGTTAAAGAAAAGCTCTCATTTGAAGATACTCAAAAGAAATCACTGGGCTTGTTCATCAAAAGGAAAAAAACAACTGAGAGGGAATGTTATAAACATGTAAAGCACTTTTATGAAGAGTGAAAACTGCTTTAATCTCATGAAGAAAGGCACGGGAAGAAGGAGCAGTTGGAAGCTAAACCCAGGGAAATTAAAACTGGAAAAAGGACATTTTTTTTTTTTTAACAAAGAAAGAATAATAATCACTGGAATGGACTGGAATGGAATTTTTCTTTACCACAAAAAAACAACACCCTGTCCCTCCACACGGTGGGTTTGGGGGAGCAGCTCCAGAGGTGCAGGAGAGCAGGAAGGGATGTTCTTCAGGAGGGGAAAAACGCCAACGTGGCTTTAAATATTAAGTGCGTCCTTTAGGAAAACATCCCAAGAAATGGCTTTGTTAATATGGTTATTTTGGGACATTCCTCTAAAAATCCGCAGCGGGTGGGAAAAATCCCAAGGTGTGGGAATTGTTACGGGAGGACACAGGGAACCGGAGAGAGGAAGAACAAGAGGGGGAAAAAGATGAACAGGAAGTGTTTTCCAAGTTCAGGCCTCTTTTTGGGGAGATGCCACCACCAGTGAGCTGGGCTGGGTCGGTCCCACCAGCAGCAGGATGGGATTTTTCTATGGGAAAGTTGGGATAGGGTGTGAAATGGGCAGGAGGCAAATGCGGGATGAGAGAAAGGGGCCTCAGATTGCATCTGGAGACATTTAGGTTGGAAATTAGGACCAATTTCATCACAGAAAAGTTGTAAATCATTGGAACAGGGTGCTCAGGGAAGTGATGGAGTCGTTATCCTTGGAAGAGCTCAAAAAACTGGGATGGGGCATTTGGGGACGTGGTTTAACGGTGACCGTGGTGGTGCCGGTTGATGGTTGGACTTGGCAACCTTGGAGGTCTTTTCCAACCTGAACGATTTTGACATTCCATGAAATGCTCTCCAGGCTCTCTGAAACTTCCCACACGTTCATCCAGGGAGCACAAAGAGCCAAAGGAAAAAAAAACAGGAATGATTTGTGGCTGGGAATATCCCTGTCCACATCAGTCCCTCTTCGCACTCCGGTCTCACCTCTGCTTTTAGGGCTGAAGGGGGGTGGAAACCAAGTGCTCCCAGGTCCAAGGACAGGCAGGAAATCCAGGAAAGGAGAACCAAAAGCTCTGGAGGCGCCAGTGGATAAAGCAGCAATGGCAATTCCCACCATGAGAAATAAAAATCTGATTTTTTTTACCTATTCAAGATATTCAAGCCCCAGACTGGGACTGAGTATCAGGGACCTTTTCGGCCTGATAAGGGAAATATAAAAATTCCTAAAAATTAAAATCTTTTGGGGCCACATGAGAATTTTGCACGCAGGGGTTTCTCTTCTCTCTTTTTGAGCTAAGAACAAAGGAAGATCCATCATTTTTGACAGAAGATGTCCAGTGGCCAACTGGAAAGAAGGGAAAGCCCCTTTTCAGAGGAAAGAAACCTTTTTAGGCAAAAAAAAAAATATATATATATTAAGCTTATCTGAAAAGGGTGGGGATTTTGTGAAACTGTAAAATGTGTGGAATTTAAACCAAAGGGGTCTTTCCCATTGGGAAGACCCAACACCTTGAATAAATTCTTCCTTGTTTCTTTGTTCCCTGAGTTTTTTATGCCATCTTTCTAAATTGAAAAAGAGGGATATTTCCCACCCCATAAATGCCCAGGTGCGTGGGCAATGGATCGTTAAAGAGGTGCCATTAATTACAGACCCTTTGGAAATGGCCCATTAAGGTCAGTGAGGGGCCACCAGGAAGATAATTTAGATCATTGAGTTCAAGAGCCCAGACATCTTATTTTTTTCAACTGAAAAAGTTATTTTAAAAATCTCTACTTTGTTTCTAAAATGTCTATAAAATTCAGGATCCGCAGCAATAACATTATTTCAACTTTGTTTAAACTCTTTCAGTCACGGGAAATTTGCATTTCCAGTCGTTACCAATTTCTGTTTCACTGATTTTTAGCGAAGCAGAAAGAAGCCTCCTTTAAAAATAATAATAAAATAAAAGCTGCTCCCGAGCCTCTATTTTCCAAAATGCCTTTTTCTCCTCTAAAGCACATGAGATTTAATGATGTCATCCAGACTAATGGCACAAGAAGAATTAGCAGGGAGTGATACTGGAGGGGGGAAATGCAGGAATGATGAGAGAAATTTAATTAGACTTGAAAAAGTTAATGAGAAGTTGTGTATAATACGTGAAAAAAAAAAAAAAAAAGCAGCCAGGACTGCAGGAAGCACAAGAGGCGTCTCATCCCAGATTTTGCTGCTGACTAATTATAAAAGTAATTAAAATGGTGTTTGCACAAAGCCCCCACCCCGAGGAGAGGACAATGGGAGACGTGAGGGATAAATGGGGAAGGGTTTAAAGCACAGGAATTAATCTCCAAGTGAGAGTGAAGGATCCCTCTTTCCAACAAATCTGAGTTAATTGCTGCCCCATTTCCAGCCCAGCTCTTGCACTGGAAGAGATGTTTAACTCTGCTGGTGGTGGGGGGGTTGAGAGCTCACAAGACACTCCCTGAAATTGCTTCAGGGGAAAAAAATATGGAAAAAAAACTGAGTTAAACTGCTAAAATACAGCAGGAACTTCCAGGGAGAAAAAAACCCATAAATTTGGAAGAGTTGCTACACTGGGAGGGTGTAGAATCATGGAATCATTGAGGCTGGAAAAGACCTGTAAGATCACAGAATCCCAGGATCCCTGAGGTTGGAAAAGCCCTCCCAGCCCATGGATCCCCCCTGTGCCCAATGCCCACCTTGTCCCAGGTAATGATGATCCACACCCCGTATCTGCTGGAAAAAGGATGGATTTCTTCCTCCAGACTTTCAGAGACAGCGTCTCCAAAGCCTCCAAGCAAAGCCTTCAGTATCCTTGTGACAGAGTTCATTTTTCTTTGGAATCACCTCCAGCCTTTCTTCCTGAAATTTAAGCATTTCATTTCTTGCCCTGGAATTCGTGAGCATCCAACAGCCTTTTATGACCTTGAAAGCTGTTTCCTTTGCCCACCTGCCTTCTTTTGGTTTGAAAGCCCTACTTTGCTCTTTCCTTGTAGTCCATAAACGTGGGGTTTTTTCTGATTTGGGATTATTTTGGATTCAGCCTTGCTGCCTGTATCCCCCACTGCCAGCGAGGACTGCTGGGAATGCTGCAGTTCTCCCTTCCCAAGGGGCACAGAGAGTTACTTTCCCACCTTTGGAGTCTCTGCAGTGACCGAGACATTCCAGGGGCTGTTTGGCATCTCTGCAACAACATTTCATTTCCAATCCATGTTTAGTTTGGGACTCACAGTCAATGTCCTGCACTCACTCAATGGCTCTTCTCCCTGTGTTCCTGCAACATGCTGGTTCTTTTTCAGTGGGATATCCTGCAGTTTTCCATGCTGGATAACAATTATTCTTTCAACAGTCCTCTTTTTTTTTTTCCCTTGCAGTATGTAGGATTAAATCTCTGCTGAGTAAAAGGTTGTTTCCTGCTTTCAAAACAAGTCTATTCCCAAACTTCTCCAATGCAGGAGTTGGACTTGATGATCCTGATGGACAGGACACAGGGAATGGCTTCCCACTGCCAGAGGGCAGGGAGAGATGGGATATTGGGAAGGAATTCCTGGCTGGGAGGGTGGGGAGGCCCTGGAATAGAATTCCCAGAGAAGCTGTGGCTGCCCCTGGATCCCTGGAAGTGTCCAAGGCCAGGTTGGACAGGGCTTGGAGTGACCCAGGCTAGTGGAAGGTGGGACTGAATGAGCTTTAAGGTCCCTCCCAACCCAACCCATCCCATGTCTCTCCCAGAATACTGGAGCTATTAATAAACTCAGTCCTTAGAGTGAACACTGAGTAATTTGGTTATATTTTGTTTTTTCCCCTGTCTGCTCGTTTGAACACTCCAGTGTGTCCCAGGGGCTGGATCCCTGCAGGCAGGAACAGCAGCCCTTAGAAAGGAGATGGATTTAAATGTTTGCTGTGCTCCCCACAACTGGGTTTTCATCCTGGTCCTCATGGTCCTCCCTGGGTTTGTTGCTTATTCAAAGGAGGCTCATCTCGAGTGAGTATTAATCTGTTTTTAATTGCGGTGTCTGAAATGATTTAACGTCTGCCAGCGATGTCTGAGACATAAAATTCAGATGTTTAAAATGTGATTCACAAGGAACAGAGAAGGTTTTACTGTCTCAGAACATCTCAGTGTTCCTGGCACCCTGCCCAGCACTAATGCCTATCTCCTGCAAACAAACGCTGAGAGGACTTTTTAATTCCAGCCTCCTCATGAAATAGAGGTCTCTTCAAGTCAGGCTTGGCAGAATTTCCTCATCTCAGTTAATTTTTCATGTTTAGTTTGGAGGTGCTGAAAGGAGAGGAAAAGAACCCCGGAGGCACAGGAGGCGCCGAGTCCTGGCGAGTTCAGAGCTGTGACAACCAAGGGTCCAACGGGGAAACGTTCAAAGGGAACAGGGAACGGGATCGGGAACAGGATCAGAAAAGACTTGCTGAGTCACAGAGTTCAACCTGCTCAGCCACAGCAGAGATGTGCCTCTCTCCAGTCAACAGAGAGACCTCAGCTGCCTGAGCCCAGAAACACTTGGGATCCTAAAAACCTCCTAAAAGCAGAGTGAGGGAGCGTGTTTGTGGGATCATTGATGTATTTTGCATTAAGGTGGTATCACCACATCAACATCACTCCTTCCTTCACCCAAAGCCTGTGTTCTTCCTTCCCTCTATCCATGCATTTGGGGCATCTCCTCAGCTGGGCTGTCCTTCCCTTGGGATGGTCCCCATCAGCTCCACACATCCCTTTGCCCACTTTAATCTGATTTGCCCACTCTCCCCAATCACTGAAAATCCAGGTTTCACCCCCCCCCCCCCACCTCCCCCTCCCCCCCCCCCCCTGTCCCCCACTCCTCCCACCCCCATGGCCATCCTTCTCTTCTCCTTGCAGCTCTTCCCTCTCTCCTCCCCACCTTGGCTCCTCTGTCTCTTCACTTCCCCTTCTCCTTTGCTTTTGAACAGCTCTGTGTTTTCATTCCCATTCCATGGAATGGGAATGGTCCTCCAGCCACCCACTGCCTTCCACCTCCCATCCCACCATCTTCTCTTGCTGTTTTAGACAAAGTTCCTTCATTTCTCTTGCAGACCCTCCTCCTTATCCCTGGCACAGTCCTTTGTGTCTCCATGTGCCCTCTGGGATCACCAGCTCCATCCCCTTCCTCAGCACCTCCAGTGACATTTTCCCACCTATTTTCCACCTAAAACCCAAGTCAGGAGTAGCTGTGGAGCAGCTGTAATGCAGGGACCAGCAACAGGCCACTTGTTCTCAAGGGCCACGTGGTTTCTGGGGATGGATGGAATGAAGAACCACCTCTTTTGGGGTGCTCAGAGCTCCTGCTCCTCATCCAAGGAGGAGGAGAAAGTCCCCCAGGTGGGATGTTGCTTGGACACCTCCTGGGACTCCCCTGCAAAGGACAAAGAGGGAGAAAAAACAGGAGCAGTGGGTGATCCAGAAAGAAGGAAATCCCAGAAAAGAGGCCAAGTCTGCTCTAGGAGCTCCTGGTGTTTTTGGTGATTTAACACCTTAAGTTTCCTGCCTGTGCTCGGGGTGAAGCTCTGGGAAAGACTGGAAATGGGAACAAAGGGATGAGCTCAGGCTCCTGCAGCAGAGCCCGGGCAAAAGGGACCCCCCTGAAGGGCTGGGTTTGGGTGTGAATCCACATCCTGGGACGGAGTGGGGATGTTTATGTGGAAAAACCAGGAGCTGAGAAGCCCCATAAATTAATGGAGAAGCATCACAGTGATTGGACAAAATTAGAAAGGAGTTTTTTCATTACCACCTACTGAGGAATAAAAGAGCACGTCTGCTCCAAAAAGAGGGGGATGAGCAGGCACCACGTACTTTCCTGCTGGACAGACTGTCATCTCCTTACTTCTTAAAGCTGTCAGACACTTTTGGGTTCCCTTTTAGGCAGAATTAATGGCAGCTTCCCCTGCAATGCCTGTTTTTCCCTTGTTCTATAAAATATGGAAGAACCAACCCTGCCTGTTGTTGTCTGTGTGCTCCTAACAGTCATTAATAAATAAACCCCTGTAAGATGTCAGGGACGTTTAGAAGATAAAAAAAAAAAACACTCTGTTGTTTTTCTCTGTGTTTGGAATCTGTGCCACATCAAGGCACTGCAGTTTCAGTGGGAAGCTGGTCCCTTTTCCAGGGCTTTGTGGATGAGTGTGGAATTCTCCAGCGCTGAGGAACAAAAGCCGGAGCCGTGTTTTCACCCAGGAATTCAGAAGTTGGAGGCAAAAAGTTTAGTTGAGGTTCAGAAATACAATTTTTTTGATAGAGAAGGAGGTCGGTGCAGCCTTGACAAGGTGGGAACCGGGCAGGGGTTGGACTCTGGGAGGGCTTTTCCAGCCTCAGTGCTTCTGGGATTCTCCAAGTTTGCTGGGAGCTCATTCCCTGCCTGACCTTAGTTGCACATCTGAGAGGAGATGCTGAGCTCTCAGATGCTGAGATGGTTCAGAGCTGGAACTGTTTGGGTCAGAGATGCCCAGCTTTGCTCCTGAAGGAGAAGTTGCCTTGGGCCATGAGAGCTTCCCATGGTCCTGCAGCCACACAAGGGACACAAGGACACCTCAGACCCTTCCAGAAGATTCCCAAAGGAGAGCTGCAGTGTGCTCAGACCATTCCCATGTGGGGCCAGCAGGTCAGTGGTGCCATAAAATACCCCACCCCACCCCTCAGAAAGAGGGGGTTGCCCCCTTTGCTCCTGTTGCTGAGCTGAGCTCGGGGGGTTTAGGAACCAGGAGGCCTCATTTCATCACCCCCATTACAGAATTCCCAAGGGACCACCACAGAGCCATTTCCTCTCTTTGCACCTTTGGGAAACAAAGTTAATAAAGTGAGGAGTCTGCTCTGTGCTGGGGCACAAACACATCCAGAACGAGCCCTGACAGACACAGACATTCCTCACCCCCCACCCCCCTGGATACAGAACCTTTGTTATTTATAAACCACAAAAAACCTGATGGAAACAACTAAGCCACGTTCCTTATCAACAAATATACCTTGAATATATGAGTTAGAGGTGCCTCTGCAGCCATGTTTTAAGGGTCAGTGACATCAGATGGAGCCTTGGCCAGTCTTGCAACCACCACGGGGTCACTGCAGTGAAGAAACTACTTCCAACTTTTCTGTGAGCCCAACAGCAGCAAGAGGAGCGCAGAAGAAAGTCTGAGTTATTAATCTAATAGCTCTTGCCTGCTTTTCAGTCTATCAGCCTTAGAAATATTAGCAATTCGTTCCAACAATCACCAGGAGAAGCATTTCTGCCTCTGTCCTGCTCCACCTTTGGGCTGGAGCTCATCAATCCCACCCGGCAAAGAAATGTCACAGTGAAGGATTCAAGGCTTTCTCTGCACCAAGCCCGTGTTTTCCTGGCTCAGATGGAGAGGCCAGCACTGCTCCCACATGTCCACGGGCCAGGCTGAGTCTGGGGAAAGGCTGGAGCTGTCAGGGGTGAAGGATGAGCTGCGCTCGGTGCAGCAGAAGTCAAAACGAGAGGAGCTGAGCGGTGCCCAGTGATGGATGTGGGCAGGGAAATGGGCTGCCCAGAGAGAAAACCCACCAAGGAGCTCAGTGACCTTCTCCTGAGCTGCTTCCCACCTTCCACAGGCGTTGCCCTCTCAGAACATTTTCCTTCCCAGACCCAGGATTTGAGACGCTGCCTGAAACCTCCCTGGGCTCGGGAAAGGAGTGCTGGGGGTGCCAGACCCTTCAGGCTCTGGATCATTCTCCTCCTTCACCAAAACCACGAGCACAGATCTTGACCTTAAACCCAGAAGAACATTGCTTGATTGTGCCCAGAGAACTCCCCCCCAGGAGCTGGAACAGGAGCTGGAGGCACAGCTGGGCAGCCAAGGGGTGAAGGGCAGACGCTGCTCAGACGGGATTTTACACGGACAGAGGGACAGGACAAGGGGGAAGGGGTGTAAAATGAGAGAGGAGAGATTTAGATGGGATAGTGGGAAGGAATTCCTGGCTGGGAGGGTGGGGAGGCCCTGGAATAGAATTCCCAGAGAAGCTGGGGCTGCCCCTGGATCCCTGGAAGTGTCCAAGGCCAGGTTGGAGCCACCTGGGCTGGTGGAAGGTGTCCCTGCCCATGGCATTGAAGATGATCTTGAAGGTTCCTTCCAACCCAACCCATTCCATGATCCAGAGTGTACAAATCCAAGGATCACACCCCACCCTATCAGCCAGTGCCAGCTGTCCCCAGATTCCTGAAGTGTCCAGGTGACAGCAACTCCCCACCAGGGCTGGGGAGTCACTGGAAGGACCCCAAACTCCTCAGGGCCCCAGAGGGGTGGCACTGCAGGGGCACGGGACAAACTCCACTCCTTCCCTGCATGGAAAGCACAGACCCACCTACTCGGCTGCTGAGTCCCATTTTTCCTGGCATTCCTCCTCCTTTTCTTTTCAGTGCCCATCTCACATGTGAAAAAAACAAATCCAGATCACCTTTATCCCCCTTGAAGACATCACATTCCAACTCTGCTCTTACTTCCAGTGCATGAAATCCCACCCAATTCCAAGAAGAGAACTTCTCCTCTGGATTTTAAATTAAGATCTTGGAAACATCCTTCCAAAATAAAAGTTTATCACTGCACCAAATTCTGCCTCTCCCACGCCCCTGGTTAAGAGTCACCATCACTTCTGCTTCCACCATATATATATATAAAAATATCTATATTCCAACCCAAACCATTCCATGATTCCACAATGATGCCAAATCTGAATTCACATGGAGTCACCTCTGCCTGTAACCAAGGCAGGAATGTGGCCCCCAGCTGGTTAAAAATACATGTGGAGATGGTTTGATACGACCTGAGCCTCTCCTCTGATTAAAAACAAAACTCAAATCGATCCCTTTCCAAACAAAAGGTTCGACCAGTTCCTCTCCCAGCTGGGAAAGGCAGAGCAGCACCTGCAACGGTGACACCAGAAAATTCAATTACTGCATCTCCTAATTGAATTAGTAGCTGGGTCATAATGATTAAAAGAGGCTAATTTAGTACAGAAAGAAAAAAATCTGAACTCTTTTGATTTCATTGTGGGTAATTCCAGAAAAAGAGGCAAAAAAGAGACTGTTAAAAGGAGCAAGAGGGGGAGGTTGGGGTATTGGTGCAGCACCTGCCCTCCTGCCCAGACACTCTGTTCCCTGGGAATCTCCAGGGATGATTCCCCCCAGCAGGAACCCAACATTCCTGTTCTTTCCCAGGGCTCTGTAGCACTCCCAGTAAATAAATCACCACCACAGCTCTGCTGCTCCCAAACCCAACACCCTCCCTCCTCCCTCCTTCACTTTCCAACAGACCTCGTGAGATTATCCCAAGGCAAACCATCTGCCAAACCCCAGAACATTGTGTTCGCCTCCTGTCAGTCACTTCCAACAAAACTGCTCTGGATGTCACTCCTTCCAATCTTCCAGGTGTTCTCTGGAAGGAGTCACCCCTTCCCTGTGGCCAATTCCATGCAAACAAGCTCCAACGGCACCCACATTTTAATTTCTGCTGCAAACAAACAAACAAACAATTCCAAATCCCTGCAAAATGGAACGTTCCACCTTCCAAAAGAGAGGTTTCATCTTCCAAAAGAGAGCATATTACGTAATTAATTTAACATTAACGAACCTCAACGCACGCGAAGTTTGGCGACTGCACGAGGTTTATGGAACCCCCCTGAAAAATTCAACTCCCAGATTAAACAGAGCTTTGATAGAATTTACAGCTGGAACTCGACTGTGGCAAGTCCTGTTTTGTGCTTTGCAGCCTGAGCTGATACCTCGGTGTCGCTGGTTTATAAAAATAAATCATTAACTCCGCGGAAATCATTAAAATATGGGCAATTACAACCCTCAAGGCAGCACTGAGGGAAAAATAGAGCAGAAAAGAGAACTGTAATTATGGCATTTCCTTTGCTGTCCCCAAGCCCCAGATATCACATTTCTTCCCCTTTTATCTCCACTTTAATGGGCAAGAGTTGCTCGAGGAGTGTAAACACATTTTGGGCCTTGTCACCAGCAGGGCCTGGAGGAGCCAGAGGACCCTCAGCACTGGGAAAATCCACTGGGAGCACAGGAAATTCAGCTCTTTGACTGAGCTCACACAGCTTGTGCCAGGGATGCACCAGGAGCAGTTTCCTTGGACCTGCTCCATGGAGGAATCGTGTCCACGGACAAGGGGCACCATCAGCTCAGCCTGGAGCAAAGGAGGCTCAGGGGGGACCTTCTGGCTCTGCAACCCCCTGACAGGAGGGGGGAGACAGGAGGGGTCTGTTCTCCCAGGGAACAAGGGACAGGAGGAGAGGGAATGGCCTCAGGCTGTGCCAGGGGAGATGGAGGTTGGATATTGGGGAAAATTCCCTCCTGGAAAGGGCTGTCCAGCCCTGGCACAGGGGGGAGTCCCCATCCCTGGGGGGATTTCCAAGCCCTGTGGATGTGGCACTCGGGGACATGGCCTGGGTGGCCTTGGCAGTGCTGGTTGGGCTCAACGAAGGTTTTTCCAACCCAAACAATTCCCTGGTTCTGTGATCACACACCTTCAGCTTCCAAATCCTTTCCCCCTCAGGCTGAGGGGGAAAACCCTTTACCCTCCCCTCTCCTTCCCCCCCAACTGGGCCACTCCCTCCCCGGGCAAAGCTCCTCCTGTGTTTCCATGTTTGAGATGGTCCAGGAGAGCCCAGAGCAGAGCAGGAAAGGCCCAGGAATTTGGCTGAGAAGAAACTTCTGGGCTTCAATTTTTGTGTCTTTGCCCGTTGCCACTTCTCCCTGTCAGAAGGTTCCACATCCAGCAAACTGTCCAGGGTCTGTCCAAACACACTGGAACAGAAAATCCAAGGACTGAAGAAGTTAATTCCGTTGAGAGCACACTGGGAATTGAATTTTGGAAGAACTCTGGAGACCAGCTCCATCCACCTGAGCCTTGTCCTTGTAAAGCTATTTATCCTCCTTCCTTAAAATTAAGTTCTAAAACAGTCCCTAATAACTATGGGATTAGATTTGGTTCATAAAGGCTTCTTCACTTTCAGAAAGATCCCATAAATCACGATACCTAATAAGTACTTAATTTTATTTTATTTTTTGCCTGGGATCCTGAGGCTGTTCCTTCTTTTCCTACAGTTTGCACTGATCACAACGATGGAAAATGTGCATATCCACACACACACACACTCATATTCCACAGCCAAAGGAATAAAAGGATGTCTTCTCCTGCTCATCCCAGTGCTGAATTCCCAGAATACTCGAGCCAATCTCACAGAACACACGAGGCACAAAAAGAAATTAAAACGCACAAAAAGAAATTAAAGCACACAAAAATAAATTAAATCAAAGACAACTCAGGACATGTGTTATTTCCAGGCAAACAACAGCAAGCCAAACAACCCCGTTGCTGTGCAGTGGATTTAAAAGCAGCCTTTGAATCCATGAAAGCCTCAAAGTCCCTGCTCAATTAGACAAGGGACCTGAGGAGAGGGGGCTCATCTCTTGCATAACCCCCACGTTCTCAGGGAGCCTGTTTGCTCTGCTGTGTTCAAACAGTGCCCAGCCAGGCTCTGGAAAACATAATTTCATAAAAAACGAGCTCCATAACTAACCAACCACCCCAGGCTGCAGGGAAAGCAGGAGCAGAGCCCTCGGGACACCGGGATGGAGCCCGGGATGGAGACACCCCACCCATGGAACTCCCTGAGCTGGAAAGGACCCCCAAGGACCATCCATCCAACCCCTGGTCCTGCCCAGGACCCCCCAACAATCCCACCCTGTCCCTCAGAGCATTGTCCAAACCCTCCTGGAGCTCTGGCAGCCTCGGGGCTTTCTTATTATTATTCTTATTACTGTTCAAAGATTGTCACAGCCGCCAAAAGAAAATCCTCTGGCAGCAAAGAAACCCCAAAAAACCTTCCCCTGAAAGTCATCCAAGCAGAAAATTCCCTGATGTGACCTCCTGGCACTCCATGGCAACGTTTTCTCTCTCACACATCACTCACTGCTGCTTCTCTAAGGTGCTGCTGGGCAGCATCTTCCCTTCTCCCAGTTTTTTTCCCACTCATTCCAGTTCCCTTGCTGCTCCTCAGGGATGGCAGGGAAGGTGCCTGAGCCACTGCCACCAGTTGTGACAACAAAGAGAACACCTGCAGGTCCCACAGCACCTCCAACCCTGCTGCTCTTGGGGATAGAACAGAGTCCCAAAGTTCAAGGATGATGAATCCCTGAGGATCACCACAAGTATTTAAACTGTGTCAAGGCTGAGAAACCAAGTGTAGGAGCTGACAGATCTCACTGCTGCACAAACAGCTCCCTCAGATCACAGATGCCAACAAGGGGGTAGGAGAAGGTGAGAGGTGACACTTAAATCTCACCCAACTGCACTGGAATCTTTGATATTTGGTAATTATACATTTTTCTGTAAGGAAATGTTCACCCATCTCACAGACTCTGAGCCCTCAGCGTGGGAAAGGTCTCCATCCATCCCCCAGAATCATGAGATTCGGGTCAGAAGGGACTGGTGGAGGTCTCCCTCAAAGCAAGGCCAGCTTTGAAGTCGGATCTAATTTGGAAATAAGGTCAGGCTGCTCAGGGCCTGGTCCAGGGGAGTCCTGATCTCTGAGGCTGGAGATCAAACACCCTCTGTGAGCCCCTGGTTCAGCCTGTCCACTGCCATGGTCCCTTTTATTCTCCTAATATCTGATCAGCACTTCCCTTCTCAGAACCTGTGTCCCCTGCAGCTCATCCTGTCCCTGTTCAACTCCAAGGATTTATCCAGCAGGACCCCCAGGTCCTTCCTTCCAGCTGACCAGTCCCCAGTCTCTACTGGTGCCTGGGGCTGTCCCTCCCCAGCAGCTCCAAGGCACAAGAACTAGTCATGGAATTACAGAATCCCTGAATGGTTTGGGTTGGGAGGGACCTCAAAACCCATCCAGTGCCACCCCTGCCATGGGCAGGGACACCTTCCACCAGCCCAGGTTGCTCCAACCTGGCCTTGGACACTTCCAGGGATCCAGGGGCAGCCACAGCTTCTCTGGGAATTCTATTCCAGGGCCTCCCCACCCTCCCAGCCAGGAATTCCTTCCCAATATCCCATCTCTCCCTGCCCTCTGGCAGTGGGAAGCCTTTGTCTGTCGCTCCAGGCCTTTGTCCAAAGTCTCCATCTTTCCACAGGTTCCCTCCAGGCATTGGAAGGCACAATCACACTCATAATTCACATCTTTGCCCAGAGAAGCTGTGGCTGCCCCTGGATCCCTGGAAGTGTCCAAGGCCAGGTTGGAGCACCCTGGGCTGGTGGAAGGTGTCCCTGCCCATGGCAGGGGTGGCACTGAATGGGCTTTAAGGTTCCCAACCAAACCTTTCCATGATTTTATGACATGACAACCTGCCCCTGACACCCTGTGTTCAGGCTGGAAGCTCCTCAGCCCTCTCCTGTGTGTGCTAAGAAAGAAAATGAAACAAGGGAAGTAATCCCTATATTCCAAAGAAGTCCTATACAAATTCCTTATTGCTCAGGGATGGTTCTCCACTATGTCAGTCTGCAGCCCTGCAAACATCCCTTATTCCTCAGCAGCTTCTCCCCTTCAGCAATACAAAGCAAAATGGCTGCAGTTAAAACATTCCCCTTGCAGCTTTTCCTAAGGGCACCATCCTTGGATACAACCCCTCAAGCCAGAGGCATCACATCCTTTGAGCTAAACCCTCTGGGAGCAAAAACCCTCCTCCTGTGGATCCATCCCAGCCAGGATTGCTTTGGAAAACTGCTCCCTGCACAGGGCAAACAGGAGGGACACGACCAAGAAGGAAATAACTCACATTAATGCTCCTGCCTGCAGGGAATGGCTTCCCAAGAATCGCTCCTGGAGGCAGATTCATCAAACCCCAACACCCTCAGAACCCAAGTCACTCACATGAAGGTGTTCAGTGCTGTTTGAGCCATGGAAAAACCCCTGTAGGATCCAACCTGGAGCAGATTTATCAAACCCCAACACCCTCAGAACCCCAGTTGCTCACATGAAGGTGTTCAGTGC
>NW_020897992.1:924459-943319 GCF_003984885.1 Neopelma chrysocephalum | reverse complement strand
GATCCAACCTGGAGCAGATTCATGAAATCCCAACACCCTCAGAACCCGAGTCACTCACATGAAGGTGTTCAGTGCTGTCTAAGCCATGAAAAACCCCCGTGGGATCCAACCTGGAGCTCCAGGAGCCCCCCGCCCTCCTGACACAGCTCAAAGGTGCCCATGCTCAGCCTCCTTTCCCTCAGGAACATTTCTCTGCAGTTCCTGAAGTTTATTCTCCTCTGAACTCTCTCTCTCACCTTTCTGCACTCAGACAAATGCCCAGCACGGGTCTGGTCTCACATCATCCCTATTTTTCCAGTCTCCTCGTTAGCTCTGCACTGCTTTTGGCTTCCCAGGTCACTGCCAGCAGAGTCCCACCCCTCAAACCAACCCCCCTCCTTCCCCTCACTCCAGAATTCCATTACTGTAACATTTTACTTAGACTGCACCATAAACCAAATGTTAAAATTAAACGGGAATTAAATGCAAATTACACTCCCAGAAGTGCTTTGTCTTTACTAAAAGACAACCCTGACCCCTTTATAATCTTCATTCAAGTGTTTTAACAACTGGACGTGGCCCTCAGTGCTCTGGTCTGGGTGACAAGGTGGGGATGGCTCAAAGGTTGGACCCTGTGATCTTGGAGAGCTTTTCCAACCTTAACAATTCCATTATTCTAAGGGATTTAACTTCCTTTGCCCATGGCACTGAGTCTTGTGGCCAGAGAATAAGACAATATTTCATTATTTACAGACAATTTTGACAGCTACATCCTCATTCCCCAACGTGTTTCTTGGGGAAAACTCCATTAATATTAAACTGACAGAAGAAGGGAAGGAGAGGGATAATTCCCTGATTTCTGTGGGGCCATTCCCTGCTCTCCTAAACGAGCAAAAGAATAAAAAAGGACATCTACAGGATCTGTGGGAAACAGGAAAGCAGGACAACACCAAGAGCACCTTTGGAGACAGTAACAAACCTTCAGTTGGATCATCAGTTGAGAGAGAACATCCCAAAAGGAAACTGGGATGGAGGAAATTCCATAAGCACAAAGCCCCTACATTTGAATAAAATGAAATCCCAGAATATGCTGAGTTGGAAGGGACCCACAAGGATCATGGAATGAAAGAGGATGGAGAACCTTTAGCTGGTACCACTGCCAGGAATTGTGGGGAGAGGGTTTAACCAGACCAGGAAGAACAGGGAAATATCCCATCAAGGATTCTTAACTGGGTCACTGGAGGGATTCCCTCGGCTCTGGGCAGCCCTGGTGGGGTCTGCAGAGCACAGTCCAGTCATGACATGGCTCCTGCAAAAATCCAAAACCCCTGGGAAATGCCAAGGAGAGGAAAAATGATGGATTTACAGTGGGATCTCTGAGGCAACACTGGGGAAGCAACACAGCAGAAGGTTGGAGGGAAACACTCCCAACATGTCACACCAAAGAAGCATCAGTGGCTCTTCTCCCTGGCTTGGGGATTGAGAGGAACTGGGAAAAGGTTTTAGAGGCAATAACAGCAAGAAGTTTCCAACTAAAAGGCAATAAAATGGGGAACAGCCACCTCGGGACAACGTCACTGCTCTTCCTGACAGGATTTACTGTCACTTCAGGGCCTCACCAGCAGCAGCTCCCTCAGAGCACAGTTCCTTCTCTGCCACGGCCTGGACCTCAGCCAAGTGATGGAGGCAGAAAAACTGGGAATTCAGGGTTATCCTTGGCCCCAGCTGCCCCTGGAATCTCCCCCTGGTCATCCCGTTTTCCTCACCGAGCCAAGCAGATGGACATCACGGATAACCTGAGCATGGATCTCTACATTTAGGATCACACACCTGGGATTTACATCTCCCACAGGGAAAAAAAAGCAGGTTAATGGGAAGGCAGGGAGAGGTTTTTGCTTCGCTTTGAAACCTTAAATCAAAAATCTCAACGTGCAAAACGTTCTGAAAAATGAGAATTTCCCAGAAAACTTGTGAGAAATGAAGTTCTGAACTGAGACTCCAAGGGGGGATTTGTTTGGTTTTTAGCTGCTCTAATTGTACATGGGTGAGAAACATCTTTCCTGAGCTCAGGTACACGGAAAACCAACACCCCAGCACAGCCTTTGCAATGGGAATCCATTATTTAAAAAAAAAATCCATTATTTAAAAAAAACTAACAGCGAAATGTTAAACTTTTATGAGGTTTTTGTTTTCTTTGCTCTTCTGAAAACGATACATTAAAATTGTACTCCACTGGTGTTATTGATTTCGCTCCTGCCTATGCAGGAGACACAAAATAAATTAGCTGCACATTAAGTCAGTGCAGGCTGAGAGGTTAATTGTTTGTGTGGCTTGTGAAATAGAATCTGTGATTGTTCTCCAATATGGGTTTAAAAAAAGAAACACCACCAAAAAAACCCACCAAAAACAAACAAACACAACAAAACAAAAACACAAAGAAAGAAACAAACAAACAAAAACCAAAACCAACCAACCAAAAACACCAAAACCCAAACAAACAAAAAAAAGCAGCCAAATGCTTCCAGTGATTTGGAAGCTGATACCTATTATTTCAAATAAAATAACAATAAAGCAATCCTGCTCACACCTCACACCCAGGACAGTTTAGGAAGCTCATTTTTTAAATGGATTTTTTTAAAACCAACCCAGTGTCTTGTGAGGGCTGAATCAATTCCCAACTGGGTGGTTTGGATGGGTATATTAAGCCAGTGTTAATCCCAGCACTAAATCCCTCCAGGAAGGACCATGGAGTGCTCAGATAAATCTGTAAAACATCTTTTAGGGCAGAGCAGTTTCACACAGGGTGAGAAATGAGCTGCTCTGCACATTTCCCTTCCTTTTCCATGTTGAATCCACCCCACAGTCACTTGGACAATATGGGCTGATCCAAACTGGTTTGAGCATCTCAGGATCAGCCCCAAAAAACCCTTCACAGAATATCAGCCAAGCCCCAAATACCAGGACTAATATTCCATTAAAGTGAGGAAAACTTGCCTCCCATTTCTGGCCTATAATGCTCCAAAATTGAGATATCCCATCATCTTTGGGAAAAGGGACACGGTGACCTTCCAAGGAGCAGGGGAAAAAAAAGGATCCTAATCTAAATAAGAAAGAAAAGTTGTAGCTACAGTGTTTTAAGTGTGAGAGGGACCAGCACATAAATCCACCTGAGCAGGGGAAGGCAATTAGAGTGATGGATTGCAGCCAAGCCCAGGGAGATGGGAATGGGGAGACAACGCTCAAATACAAATTATTACATGAAGTTACCCTCAGCCCAATCCAACTCCTTGGGAAAAATCAGTCCCTCACTTCCCCAGGGAGGCTTTTTGCATCCTGAGCATCCCCAATTCCTGCAGGAGACACCTTGGCCCTGCATCCCAGCTCAAAGCCACCTGTGGGAGCAGCTGGGAGCTCCAAGGGGCTTTAATTTACACCAGCAGGGACTCTGCAGCATTGCTGAGGGGGGAAAAGGAGGGAATCAGCACTTGTTCCTACAGATTCCTGGGATTTTGTGCCATGATAAAACACCAAAACTCTGTTTATGCCCAGGGAACTCATTCAGCCCTTGCAGTCCTAAAACCCAACTTGAGAAGTCTCCTCAGAACATCCATAAAATCAGCTGGGTTGGAATCCCACTTTCCCAGTGCTGTGCCCTTCAGGACACAACAATATTTTCAATTTATCTGATTTTTTTCCAGCTGAATATCACAACAAAGCAAACAAACAATCGGGTGGTTCCTGCACAACACCCAGGTTTTCCTCTGGAATATCAAGGAGTGGGAAAGTGGCTCCCACCTGCAGCCACTGGATGATGTGTTCCCAGGGAATTCCCTACAATCCAGGATGTACAAACACACGTGATGCTCAACCAAAAATCACCAAAACATGCAAAAACATGGAACAGCAGCTCCTTGAAACCCAGAACGAAGTGTGGGAGTGCTTGGCACGTGCTGGAATCACAAACCCCCTGGTTGCCAGCTGGCTTTGTTTGCTTTGTGCAGGAAGGAGCGTTTGGTAAATAAAAAGAGATGTTTATTTGACAACTGGAACGTTGGTAAAAGGTGTTCTCTCGTGAAGATTCAAAATGCCACCAAATCACTTCCACCCCACAGTCACTGGGACAACATGGGCTGATCCAAAGTGGTTTGAACATCTCAGGATCAGCCCCAAAAACCCTTCACAGAATATCAGCCAAGCCCCAAATACCAGGACTAATATTCCATTAAAGTGAGGAAAAAACTTGCCTCCCATTTCTGGCCTATAATGCTCCAAAATTGAGATGTCCCATCATCTTTGGGAAAAGGGACAGGGTGACCTTCCAAGGAGCAGGGGGGAAAAAAAAAGGATCCTAATTTAAATGAGAAGAAAGGTTGTAGCTACAGTGGGGGATGGGACAGGCTTATTTAGTCTTTCCTGAGGTGATGAAGAGCTGGAAGTTCCAGGACAAAGAGCAGCAGGCCCTGAGGGATGAGGGCCCCGTGTCCTCTTCTCCAGCCCAAGGAAGTGTTTGTCCCTCCCTGCAGCTCCAGCACAGGCACCAGGACCAACAGGGAACACCCTGGAAGTGTCCCAGGCCAGGCTGGACAGGGCTTGGAGCAACCTGGAATAGTGGAAGGTGTCCCTGCCCATGGCAGGGGTGGCACTGGATGGGCTTTGAGGTCCCTTCCCACCCAAACCAGTCTGGGATCCTGGGATTGAGGAGCAGCCCCTTTCCTTCCACAGGATAATCCACACTCTTCCCCCACAGCTCTGACCCCACAACCCTTCCCTGCTGTTGGGGGATCCCCAAAGATAAATCAGGAGTTGGGAATAAAGCACAAGGTGCCTCCCTCACCTCCCCCCTGCTAATACTACAGCAAATTTACCAGCCTGGAGAGCTCAGGTGGTTTTATGTCACAAATTCTTGCTTTTTATGCCCACCCTGCAGGTTACACCACACACTCCCACTTTGGGGGGAATTTTACCACTTTTAGTGCACACACCGTTGTGAAAACACGTCTAATGTAATTTCTGCCACTCCAGCAGGAAATCAAATTCAGTGTTTCGAGCAGGATTTCTCTGTTTTTATGTTTTACAGCCAAAGTTCCTGGTTTTATACCCTAAAAAAAAACCCTCTCAAGGCTAAGCTGGGCACGAGGTGCCTCCCTCACCTATTTCGTACATTAAAATGTAAAGAATTGTCATTTAAATAATTAAACTACTCCTCCCTGCTCCCCAGAGCTGCCCAGCTCAGGGCTGTCACCCCCATGGGATCCCAATCCAGGACATCCTTCCTTGGGAATGTGGTGGTAGGAACCACTATGAATAACCTGCCTCCACAGCCCTGTTCCCATCCAGGCCCTCCCATCCTCTTCCCTTTCTCCCCCCTTTGTATTTTCCCACCCCTGGGAGCTGCAGCCCCATGAATCCCACCCACCCCTCCCTGCTTTGATTCCAGAGGATTGGGACATTTTGCCAACACCACAGTGAAAGGGAGCTGAAAATAGATCCTGGTAATAACTCCAGCACCAATTTTCCGACATCAGCTCAGGAGCTCTCAATGTGAAGTGTTCCCAGGTGGGATCTGCCAGGGAACAGGCAGTGCTGCTCTCTCTGCACCAGCACAGGGGGAAGTTTGGCCCTTTTAACACAGTTCCCACCTGCATTCCCTGCAACAGGATGAGCCACTGCAGCCACACAGGGATTGGGAACCTGCTCCCGAGGGAAAGGAGGGAATGGGGGGGGGCACTGCCCAGGCTCCCCAGGGCAGTGGGCACAGCCCCAAGGCTGCCAGAGCTCCAGGAGGGTTTGGATGATCCTCTGGGGCACAGGGGGGGACTCTTGGGGATGTTCCTGTGCAGGGCTGAGGGTTGGACTGGATGGTCCTTGGGGGTCCCTTCCAGCTCAGCAGGTTCTGGGACTCTGGGAAGTTGATTCTGGAGCCAACCCAGCATTGAGAGCTCCTAAAACACCCACCTTGGCAGGTGGAGGAGGAATCCCAGAATGGTTTGGGTTGGAAGGGACCTCAAAGCCCATCTCATTGCACCCCCTGCCATGGGCAGGGACACCTTCCACTATTCCAGGTTGCTCCAAGCCCCTTCCAACCTGTTTAAACACTTCCAGGGATGGGGCAGCCACAACTTCTCCGTGCTCTTGGATGTTCTCTGGGATTCCTCTCCACAGCAAATGAGAATCCAAATATTTCTCTCAAGTGTAATTTGAGTTGAAGAGTAACTGAAGTTCTTCCCCCAGAGGGTGGTTGGCACTGCCCAGGCTCCCCAGGGCAGTGGGCACAGCCCCAAGGCTGCCAGAGCTCCAGGAGGGTTTGGACAACGCTCTGAGGGACAGGGGGGGATTGTTGGGGTGTCCTGGGCAGGGCCAGGGACTGGATGGTCCTTGGGGGTCCCTCCCAGCTCAGGATATTCCATTTTACAATTCCATAGAACAAGGACCTCTCTTCTCTCACCCTCAGTAGTTTTCCCCTCTTCAATTTTCACTTTATACCTTGAACAACATTCAGCAAATGAGACTAAAACCTCACTCATTTTTCTCATATTAAAATGTAAAGAATTGTCATTTAAATAATTAAACTACATCTAAATAGGGTGACTCAGAAGGATGACTTCATATTGAAGCATTTTGTTTTCCAAATTCATTCCTTTAGATTAAAAAAACAGTCTAATGGAATATTTCCTTAGCCCAACATCATTCCAAGGAGCATTTCCTTAGCCCAACATCATTCCAAGGAGCATTTCCTTAGCCCACATAATTCCAAGGAGCTTTTTTTTTTTAGACCAACATAATTTCCAAAAGAATTCCTTCTGCAAGAAGAAGAAAAAAAATCTTAGAGGAGCACTTCTAAAAATTCATTTCTGTAGGTGCTACAAATTACTCCATAAATAATGGATTTGGAGAGACCAGGATGTGCTGTTGGAAAAGCAGGATGAATATATTTGATTAAGCGGGTAAATACCTCCAAAGGAATTAAAAATATTTAGTTCCACGGGGTTTTACAGGAGGAGGGAACAGAAATAAAAGTTTTAAGAGGGTGAGAGCAGAGAAATTCATCCCAGGGATGAATCCCATCATTTCTAAGGGTGTTACTAAAACAGCTTGGCCTTCACACCAAAATAAAGGAATATAATTAAATTTCTGCAATAAGGAGTTAATTTTTGGGGGAAAAGCCAGTGGATTTTATGCTCTCTACCTTCTCCAAAAAAACCCCAAGCTAGTGGTGTGTCCAGGACTTAGACAGCAAATGTCACAACAGGACATTTTTCAGGAGTCATTGAGAGGGTTTAATTGGCCCCTCTGACCTCACCCCTCATTTGTTCCCTGTCCTGTAGGACAGAGGTTGCTCAGCAAAAATTTTGGGAGCTCAGGACAGCAAAGGAGGAACATCCAGGAGAACAAAACCCAACTGAAACACGGGAAAGGATTTTGAACTGGTTCAAGTCAAACTTGGCAGAGAGGGTTTTACAGTAAATCAAAATATTCCTGAGCTTTAACCAGGCCCCACTGCAGCTCTGAAAATAAACTATTACTACTAATAACGCTGTGCTTGTTATTGGTTTCTTTTAGATGTTGTATTTGAGCTCAGAGTATCTCTGAACAAAATTGAAGTTGGCTTTGTAACAATTTATTACACACGAGTCAATAATAACAGAAAGGCTGTGCTTTGAAAGCCCTGAAATAGAGATTTTATGTTCTTTCGAGTCGAGAAGTGTCTCAAACACAGATTTCTTCATTTTTATACCAGAGGAATTAGATTAAATCTATCCAGAACATTAAAAAGAATTTGCAGCAGACAGAAAAAAAAAATAGAATGAAAGAATTGAGATGCACAACTTGAGCTGTCTCCAAATGTCCAGGACCATAAACAGCCAGGATTTCACCCAGGAGATTCTAATGAGGCAGCAATTAACCCACCAGGATAATCAGGGAGCAAATGGGCACAGGGAAAGCCATTTCCAGGCCGGGTAATTACAGGGAGGATATTTGATAATGCACCTCCAGAATCTCCCTCTCGCTCTCTCAGGGAGAATTATTTTCCCATAATCTTTGCAGACCCTGAGCCAGAGGTGGCCCAGGGAAAGCACCTGACATTTGAATCCTGGATTTCTGCTGCAAACGCCACAATAAACTCCAATAAAAACTTCCCCCACCAGGAGCAGTTTGGAGGCTGCTCTGACAGTGCCAATATTGAGCAGAGACACTGAAATGTCCCCATAAAAGCCCAGGATGGACTGGGATGGAGCAGCAATAAAGCAGCTCATTGTCATGTCCTTCCAGCCTAAAGACTCACTGAAACTTGGGATTTTCTATCCCTTTTTTACTCTCTTACTGCTTTCCCACGTCCTCTCTCAGCATCTGCTTTGAATCCAGCTCAGTAAACGCTTAAATAACCTTTAAAGTTAAAATAAACCACAGGAATTGTTTGTTCTTTGCGCTTCCAGGAGGAGGAACGGATTTGCTGGTTTAAAATGAGTCATTTCCATCCCAAACACACACACAGCCTGCACCAAAAATCATGGAATTCAGAAGGAAAGGCTGGGAGAGTTTCCCTGGAGAAGGGGAGGATCCAGGGAGAGCTGAGAGCCCCTTCCAGGGCCTAAAGGGGCTCCAGGAGAGCTGGAGAGGGACTGGGGACAAGGGATGGAGGGACAGGACACAGGGAATGGCTTCAAACTAGTTTAGATGGGATCTTGGAAAGGAATTCCTGGCTGGGAGGGTGGGGAGGCCCTGGAATAGAATTCCCAGAGGAGCTGTGGCTGCCCCTGGATCCCTGGAAGTGTCCAAGGCCAGGTTGGAGCAACCTGGGCTGGTGGAAGGTGTCCCTGCCCATGGCAGGGGTGGCACTGGATGGGCTTTAAGGTCCTTCCCACCCAAACCATTCCAGGATTCTGTGACTCCTAAACACCAGAAGCCCAATTCAAGGATTATTTCCTGCTCCTCCCACGACTCCAGAGCCCTTTGCACAAACTCTCTGCTCATCAAGGGAGAAGAGTCTGGCAAAGGAGTTAATTCTGAAGCCACAACCTTTGGCACTGCCCTTGGAACCACTGAAAGGATGGCTGAGCAGAGGGAAAACAGGGATTTTTCCAGTATCCTCTCCAACAGCCCACTGACATGTGGGAAATACTCAGGATTTCCTCCTGGCACTCCCAGAAAAAAAAATCAAGTTTGTGGCAGTTTTGTTTCTCCCCCTCTCACACAACAAATCACCAGCTTGAACAACCTGACCTCGTGCCCTGGATCCATCACCAATCCCTTCAATAATCTGAAGATATTTTAGTGTGTGTTTAGGCCACAAACACCCCAGGATGGCTCCTGGGGTTACAGCTCAATAACTCCACCATCCCAATAAATCAGGGATTTATTCCAGGCTGGGCACTGGGGGGATACACCCCTTTAGCAGGATCATCGCTGGAGGAGCTGCTCCTCTTCCAGCTGCACAAGAGGATGGAGGATTTTCATACTCTGTCCCCCCAGGGCTCAAACAGCAGCAGTTTTATTTCAGGATATTTCAATTATTGGGGCCTTGGAAATCATGGAATCGCAGAGCGGTTGAGGTTGGGAAGGATTTAAAGCTCATCTCCTTCCAATCCCCTGGTTTGGGTTGGGAAGGATTTAAAAAAATCATCTTGTTCCAATCCCCTGCCAGAAGGAACTGAAGAGGGAGGAAAAATCAAAACCAGACTCATCCTGCAGAAACCTTGGAGTTAAGGTGGCCAGGAGCTGTCCAGCATTCCCAGGAAGTGGGAGCTCTCCCAGAATCCAGGTCTGGCCCCTTCCTTTCCTAAAACAACAAGGGACTGAAAGCTTTGCCTCTAGAACCCGGCAGGGAATTCAGCAGGGAACACGAAACCCCCCCAAAACTGTCTGAAATTTGAATTATTTTGAGTGTGTAGCTCCAGGCTGGGAGCACCAGGTGTATCAAACCAAAAGCAAACTGCCCCAAAATAAAGGGATCTTTCCACTAGAACTGATCAGACACCTCCTTCCACCACCCCTAAATTTCTCCAGAGTAGAAAAAAACTGGTCTAGAGTTTTATTATTGAGTTTTAGTACTTGAACAGCAAGAAAATAATTGAAAATTTCAGTCTAAGTGCATTAAAAGTTCAGCTCTTGAATGAGTTTTACATTGAAAAGGCTTTTTCCTTCCTTTTGCCTCCCACATAATTCATGGAATCATGAACTGTTTGGGTTGGAAGGGATATTCAAGACCATCTAATTCCCACCCCCACATTCCATTATTCCAGGTTGCTCCAAGGAAAAAAAAAAAGAAAAGAAAAGTAAAAAAAAAGCCCCCCAAAAACCCCACATCTCAATTACACCAATTCAGTTTGCAACGGGGAAAATTCCGAGAAGTTGGAAGAAAAAAAATTATTAATTTACTGAGGTTCCTTGAGCACCGGGAGAGGCTCCAAAAAAAGAAAATGTGACCTCCACCCTCACAAACTGAACAAAAATCAGCTGGGAAAGGAAATCACCAACCTGATGCAGCTTGGAAGTTCTTTCTCCCTGCTTGGAAGCAGGGGCTGAATTAGGACTTCCAGAGGTGCTTTCCAGCTGAAATTGTTCTGTGGCTGTGCAGAAAACTCACTAAATAAATAAATAAAACCTGTGGGTGACACGAGCCAGGTTCAATATGTGATTCCTGTTACTCCCCCCTGGAAATCCTCCTAAATTCTCAGTTTCACTGTTGGTTCCTGACACTTTAAACACGTTCAACTCTTCCAACCCATGGGCTCTCTGCTCATTCCTTTGGGATATCAGGAAATCCCAGACCAGGGGATTTAATTACACCTGGATTTCGTGTTTAGGACAATAAACCCTCAGCAGGTACTCAAAGGCTAATTAAAGATAAGGATTATAATTATGGAACAGGTTGTAAACACACAGATGAAGGGGAAAGGCCTGGGAAATAAATTCCTGGCTGCCCATGGAAGCAGAACTCACAGGAGCTGCTGAAAGATATTTTTCTACTTGTTTTATGAGTCAAGATCCAGGAAGAAAATTCTTATACTGTGGCAAATTTACCAGCCTGTAGAGCTCAGGTGGTTTTATGTCACAAATTCTTGCTTTTTATGCCCACCCTGCAGGTTACACCACACACTCCCAGCTTTGGGGGGAATTTTACCACTTTTAGTGCACGCACCATTGTGAAAACACGTCTGACATAATTTCTGCCACTCAAGCACCAAATCAAATTCAGTGTTTCGAGCAGGATTTCCCCGTTTTTATGTTTTACAACCAAAGGTCCTGGTTTTATACCCTAAAAAAAAAAAAACCCTCAAGGCCCCACATTTCACTGGCAGAACCAGGGCTGGGTCTATAACTTTAAGGAGAGGCCAAACAGGTACTAAATGTACTAAACCTGGGTTTTGATTATAGAAATGTTCCTGAACATGATGACACCTCACAAAACCAGGGTTATTGCACATGATAAACCTTCTTCCTCTGCTGAGGAACACCAGCCTTTGCTGAATTTCAAGTTAAATGGGAGGAAAACTGCTGCTCCCAAGGCCAGGTTGGAGCAACCTGGGCTAGTGGAAGGTGTCCCTGCCCACGGCAGGGGTGGCACTGGAGGGGATTTAAGGTCCTCCCCAACCCAAACCATTTTGGGATTCCTCGATTCTCTCCCTGCAAAGAGCTTCTGAACCCTCTCCTTGTCCCTCAAGCCCATTTTCCCTGGAAAGCAATGGAGCAGCCAAGGTTTTGGTGTCCACCTCATTTCCCTGGAGACTCAACATCCCCCTCGGTTCCTCCTCCTTGGCTCGGTGCTTTCCATCCCAAGTGTCTCAAACACATCAGGGTGTGGATTCCCTGGATGTCCCCAAGGTCCAATGTGGCTTTTCCCCCATCTCAAACCCCACAATGGACCTCCTGCGTGGATGGAGGAGGGATCAAAGAACTTTTCAGGAGGAATTTCCTCCTGGAAAGGGTGGTGAGGCCTTGGTAGGGGCTGCCCAGGGAGGTTTGGAGTGCCCAGCCCTGGAGGTGTCCCAGGAAGGCCTGGCCGTGGCACTCAGTGCTCTGGGCTGGGGGACAAGGGGGGCATCGGGCACAGGGGGGATCCATGGGCTGGGAAGGCTTTTCCAGCCTCAGAGATTCCAGGATTCCATGAAAACAGCTGTGCTGAGCCACTGAGAGGTGCCAGCAGCTGCCTCCTGCAGTTTTGAACTCACACAAGTGACACATCAATAATTACAAGCTCCCAGCAACCCCCATCTCACGTTTTCACCACATCCCTGATATTCCCTGGATGCCCTTCCAGCCCTGGCTCATTTCCTATTTATGCCCAGCTCTTAGCATTTCTTTCTCCATCATTACCAGCATTAATAATTCCACCCTTTTCCTACCCCACCATATCCTCATAAATCCCTGAGTTATTCCAAGTAATTACATTGGATATTGAGGCAGTTGTGTCCCTTCAGCTTAAAACAGCTCCTGTTTTTCTAACATTACCCTTTATATCCACCAGTTGTTTGCCACATCCTTTACCCATTTCCCATCTTTATGGGTGTTTTTTCTGTTGCTGTTTTGAGTTTTTACTTCTGTTTGTGCCATTATTTCCCACCCTCCACACTGAGCAGATACGACTCTAAAGAGGGGGGGGAAAAATCCAGACACACGAGGAATTTGTGCCATAAAACACAGCCCAGATTTCCATCTGAGTCTGCAGCAAGTGGAGCTTGGCACGTTGGCAGGTTCTAAACCCTCAAACGAGGCCCTGCAAAGGATATTAGGAATAATCAGAGGAGCTCTGGCAGAGGGGGCAGGCACAGAGCTGGCAGGGAATTTAACCAGGATAATCCAATTACTGCTGCTGGGGAAGATCTGAAGGGCAATAAAAGGGTGGATGGAATTCAGGGCTGTCATTACAAGGGAATGCACATGGAAATAAGAGTCTGTGCCCTGTGTACACAGGAACAGATATTAAATCACCCTGTTCTCCAGGAAAGGGGCTGCAGAGGCCCCGGGGAGATCTGCTCTGACACAGCAGCAGCACAACAACAACAACATCAAAAGCAGGACCAAAGGTCAAACAATAAAAAATAAATTTAAATATATATATATTTTTTCACATCCTCCAGTGGCAGCCAAACCCTTTGGAACAAGGAGATGCACCCGAACCAGGCAGAGTGAAGGATCCTACAAGAGCTACAGAGATTCCTTGGATTGAGCAAAAGGCCAGTGGAGAGGATTATATGGCAAAGACCATTCCAGTCTTAAAAGGGGTGTGGAGGTTGAACAAGAAACAGTAATTCCTTGCCCTCCCCAACATAAAAACTGAGGATGTGCACTGAACTTGTCTAATAAATAGCAAAATAAAATATAATAAAATGTTACAATAAATATTAAATATATTAAATAGTTAAATATATAAATATATATATTTAAATATTTAAATATCATATTTAAATTATATATTTAAATATGTTAAATATGTTAAATATAATGTAATAAATCCACTATAATAAATATAAATTAATACATATATATCTTATATTATTTTTAGCTTTCATTTCCATCAACACAACAACTGATCTGCATTTCCAAGACACCACCAAGCCACAGCTTGGACACCCTCTCATCCCATTCTTCCCTCCTTGCTCTCATCCCCCAGAGCCATTTTTATCTCCTTTTTGCCCTGTGCCAAAGGAAGAATAAATCAGCCCCTGATTTTAAGTGCCATGGCAGAACAGAGCTGGTCACTAATTAGCACAGTTTGTTTTAACCCACTGTAAATACCCCTAAAAGAAAATATTTGAATACACCAAGTAAACTAGTTCTGATCTGAATCCCTTCGTGCCCGAGCACCACTTGCAGCAGGAAGAGTCACCCCAGCAAAGCAGCAATAAAACCCATTTTATATTCACAGCAGTGTCATATTTCAGGATTTTTAATTTATTGTGAACAAATGACGCATGAAATACTTTCCTAATGCCTGAAACATGAGAGGCAAAATTGCAGGAGAAAAAAAAAAAAAACAAAAACCAAAAAACCATGATTTTACTTTTGCTGAACAGATCTCAGGGTTTTTTAAGCCTCGTGTGCATCATTAAGCAACATCAACGGTGCCTCTCACATTTCCCAATTAATGGCTCTTGGATGAGAATTCCTTCCACCCCCCAGAGCCAAAGGGAAGCTCAGCACCCAAAATATAACCAGCCTGGGGTTAAATGCTCTGTGTTAAACCCAGAGTGGTTTGGGCTGGAAGGGACCTTGAAGCTCCTCTCATTCCCTCCCCCTGCCATGGCCAGACCTCACTGCTCCTGTTGGCACAATCCCAGCTCATCCCAGCCCAAAAACCCACCTCCCAGCCCAAAAGCTCCCAAAATAGAGCTCTTTGCTCCTCCAAGGAGTGAGATCTTCCATCCCATCACCTCCCCCTGGTCACAGCCAAGCAGGTCAGAGTTGTGTGAAAAGCATCTAAAAGCAGAGGATGGGACACAGGCCCTGGGGAGAGGGTTTTATGCCGGCCCTAATCCAGCAGTGGTGCAGCCAGAACCTCTTGGGAATAAAGTCACAGTAACAGCTGAGGGCTGGAAGTGAAAATCCAGGAGCAGACAGCAGATAATGACAGAGACTGGGAAGAAAAAAATAATAAAAGTGAACCCTTAGGGGGGTTTTGTTTGGTTTGGTGTTGTTGTGGGTTTTGGTTTTTTGTTATTTTTTCCTTTTTATTTCTTTTAGTAAAAGAGTCTTTGACAAGAAATCCATTTTTACAGGAATCAGGCAGAGTTTAGAGAAGCAGCTATTGAATGTTTACAGGAGATAAAGAGTGACCACTGACCCGGGCACAGCAGGGAAGTGTAAAACAACTGCTGCACAGAAACAGCCCTGTGTGAGCCATCAGACCTGGAGGGAGGGATCACACAGAGGGAAAAGTGCCTCTTTAACAGGAGGATGTTCTCCAAAGCTTCCAGAACCCCGGGAGGCAGGACATGAGAGCCTGAGGGGTGATGGGCGGGGGCAGAGGGGGTGAGATGGGGCTGAAATTCAGCCCAAGGGGAGTGTAAAAGTTGTCCTGCAAATCACTGCACTCCTGGGCTTCAAAGGGATGTAGGAAAGGCTTAAAACCCCTCCCTCTTTGGATTTGGTATGTTTGAAAATCCCACCCAGAGACCACGAGGGATCAGAACCATGGAGAACTCCCCCTGGAAAGTGTCAAACTTCGGTGGCTCTGCCCTTTGTGACCAGCTGAGGGATCCAGAGCAACTACAAAGCTTTCAAAGTGGCTTTTTAAACCAGTGTTTCTTCTCCATTGACTTACAAAACACATGCAGGGAGTGGGATCGTTGCTGCACGCTGGAATTCCTGACTGGCACAAACAACTCACCTTCCCAGAGCACAGATGGAGCACCGGGATTTTTCAGGAGCAAACCCTCAAGGTGTTTGCTCTGGCACAACTTGGCCTCACTCGCTCCAGAGGGAGCCAAACATTCCATGGGGATGGAAAAACAGAGTCCAAAGCAGAGGCTGTGCAGCCCAGGCTGGTCTCCAGTGGGGGAGAGGGGAGGTGACAACCTGTGTCTGATCGAAATTCTTGTACAATAACTTATTAAATCCCTTCCAGACTTGTCTGTGGGTCATTCCCAAGTGCCTCTTGAATGCTTCCCTCAAATAGTTCCACTGATTCCCAAGCTGGCCTCCCACTTCTACCACCAACATCCCTTGAAGAGCCCTC
This sequence comes from Neopelma chrysocephalum, assembly GCF_003984885.1. NCBI lineage: Eukaryota > Metazoa > Chordata > Aves > Passeriformes > Pipridae > Neopelma > Neopelma chrysocephalum. The sequence goes on along the minus strand of NW_020897992.1, from coordinate 927,664 downwards.
ATCAAGTCATTTTTTTCTATCCATAGGTTATCCCAGCTGGAAAAGGATCTACAACAACCACCTGCTCCGACTGCCCGGCTGTGCCAGGGCTGAGCAAAGGGTCAGACGTGTCCTTGGTACCCAAATGTCTCTGGGACAGTCCTGGGGCATCATCCACCTCTCCAGGGAGCCTGGGCAGGGTTTGACCCCCCCCTTGGTACAGAAATTCTCCCTCCTGCCCAGTCAGTCTGTAAAACTGCCCAAACCTCACCAAGCAGCCCTTGGAGCTGAAAGCCAAGGTACAGGTGCCAGGGAGCACCTCAGCCCATCCCAGGAGCAAAACAAGTTGGTGCAGCTCTGAACATGGATTTAATTCCCTCTTTCCATCATTTACAGGCTCCTCAGTTCTCTGCAACGTTGAAGGGAGAAAAAAATCCACAAAATCTCAAGATCAAACCCCATTTCTCTGCCATTGCCCCAAACCTTCAAAACCAGCAGTGAAAGGAGAGTGCTACCAACAAAACTGCCCAAGTGGGAGCAGCGCTTTTTCCTCTAAATATCACCCATCCTTCCAGCAGATTTGCCTGTTTTGCAGCCTGAAGCCAACATCACATGTCTGAGGGTGCAGGAGGGCAGAGACTCTTTAAAGAGGTCACCTGAGTGGAGTGGAAAGGTTTGGGTGGGAAGGACCTTAAAGCCCATCCAGTGCCACCCCTGCCATGGGCAGGGACACCTTCCACCAGCCCAGGCTGCTCCAACCTGGCCTTGGACACTTCCAGGGATCCAGGGGCAGCCACAGCTTCTCTGGGAATTCTATTCCAGGGCCTCCCCACCCTCCCAAGGGTTGGGCTGGTGATCCTGGGTCATTCCTTCCATGCTGCTGAAGGAAGGACAGCACAGCTGCTCTGGGAGAGCCCATGGAAAAGGAGCAGCTCAGCTGAGGAGGAATCAATGCCCCAGTGAAGGTGTTACAATGAAGGACTGAGATTAACTCTGCATTAACACTAATGACAAAACTATAAATCATGGACAGGCTTAATAAAAAGGATCCTGTCGTGTAGCTGCTCTGAAGAGGTTTGTGATTGATTTTTGGCATCAGTCAGGTAATTCTGAGATCAATAGGACACAAAATCCACCTATTTGCTTGTTAGCAGCAGAATTAGATTCTGTAACAGACTCACTGTTTATAAAACCTGGGTCAGGAGAGAGACTATTTACCAAAACAGGGAGGGACAGGACACAGGGAATGGCTTCCCACTGCCAGAGGGCAGGGAGAGATGGGAGATTGGGAAGGAATTCCTGTCTGGGAGGGTGGGGAGGCCCTGGAATAGAATTCCCAGAGAAGCTGTGGCTGCCCCTGGATCCCTGGAAGTGTCCAAGGCCAGGCTGGAGCAACCTGGGCTGGTGGAAGGTGTCCCTGCCCATGCAGGGGGTGGGATTGGATGGGCTTTGAGGTCCCTTCCCATCCAACCCAATCTGGGATTCTGTGACTGGGAGAGAAGCCAAAATAGAAGAGCAGGAAACTTCCCAAGATGGGAACGTTTCCTGGTTCTGCAGAGCAGCTTTCTGATGATGGGAGATCCCCAGGTAACTCCCCACACCCAGCTGAGGTGAAACCTCGTCCTGTGATCCCAGACACTGCTTTTCCTCTGGAATTGTAGGAAAATGGACCCTTTCCAAGCCACAGTAAATTCTTTATCATGCAAACCCTGCTCTGATCCCTTCCTGCCACACACAAATCCCTCCTGCCCTCATTTTTGCCAGATTTATGCAACCCATCTGTTCTGCTAAACTGTTTTGAGCTTTTAAGGCCACAGTAATTGCCTTTTTTTTTTCCAATGTGCTTTATACATATTTATGATGATTCCACTTTTTCCAGCCAAATCTCCCTTTTCCTGCAGAACCAGCCATTCCTCATCCCAACATCCAAACTGCCTGGAGTGGCCAGAAAACCCTTCAACAGGTGGGTTTCAACAGCTCCTTTCCAGCGAGACAACCGTGCAGAATTCACAGGGATAAATCAAAATAATCAGCATTTTGCTGTCCCTTCTGGAGGGGGTGTGGGGAGGGATCTGCTGATCCAGCACAGCCTCATTGCTCTCATTCCCAGTGCCAGGGAAGAACTGGAGAAGCTGGAAGGGAAAGAGGAGCAGAACGTGCTGTGGGGGTGACACAGGGAGGAAAAGGTGCTGCCTCTGTCTGCAGAGACCTGAGGAAGGAGTGAGGAAAAAGAGTGTTCCCTCCCCATGGGAAGTGTGAATTCCCAGTTTCCTGCTCCTCCTGCTCTGTGGCAGGGGATCCAACCTGCTCTCCTCAGCCCTAAAGTGCAGCTTTTAAAAGGCCCATGAGGAGAAACAGGTTTGTTTCCTCTCCTGGCTCCTTTGGAAGGAGTGGGATTGTATCCCGGGGACCTGTGGGTGTTTGGGAAGGGCAGCCAGGTCAGAGCACGTGGTTCAGAGATCTTTTGAGGTGGCTGTGACTGGTGAACTGAGAACACACTAAAAAAGGCACAAATTCTGGCTAAGGGAGGGATCAGGGAAGGCAGGAGGAGCCCAGCTCCAGGAGAACCCTCCAGGAGAACCCATGGTTGTGTTGCCATCACATGACACAGGATCTGGGGTCACCATTCCAATGATACTCCAGAAAATCATGAACTTAGAGGACAGTTTGGGATGAAGGGACCTCAAAGCCCACCCAGTGCCACCCCTGCCATGGGCAGGGACACCTTCCACCAGCCCAGGTTGCTCCAACCTGGCCTTGGACACTTCCAGGGATCCAGGGGCAACCACAGCTTCTCTGGGACATCCATTCCAGTCCCTCCCCACTCTCCCAGCCAGGAATTTTCTTCTTCAAACCTACTTTAACCTGCCCTGTTTGAGTTCCAAACCCCCCTCCTTCCCTCAGCAGCCCAGCTGTTCCTCTCCTGCTGGGAACAAGCTCCATTAAATCCGTGAAAAAGCCACGGGGAGCATTTGGGGAGAGTCAAGAAACAACCACAGCCAAGGTTTACTGGCACTTCCAACCACACAAACACCAAGACACAGCTCTGGGGACCCCACTGTGGCAACAAAGGGGCCCTTTGGTGCCAGATCCTGCCCTCCAAGGGAAGGGAATATTTAATAAGTGCTCGGGCAGGTCCCCAGAAGTCCCTCTGCACTCTGCTGTTCCCAAAATTGCCTCCCATCAGCACCACCCCAAACCCATCAGCACCACCCCAAACCCATCA
>NW_020897992.1:863817-924449 GCF_003984885.1 Neopelma chrysocephalum | reverse complement strand
CCCATCAGCACCACCCCAAACCCATCAGCACCACCCCAAACCCATCAGCACCACCCCAAACCCATCAGCATCCCCACGAGGTGCTGCCTGGAGGCAAAGACTCTTCCCAGGCCAAGTAAATCCCACCCCAGTTGGAGAACATCCAGCAGGAGGGAGCAGCTGAACTCTGGGCTTTTCTAAGGACTCAGATTAATGCAGTTGGAAAATATCCATGCTGGTCTGACTCCTCCTCACCCCAGCAGGGAAAATACACTGAATTAAAGCAGCAATTACCACAAATCACTTCCAGGTTTGAGGAATGTCCTCTGCTCCCTGATGGACCTCCCAGCCCACTTCTGTCACATCACTTAAAAAAAATATTGGTGGTAATGTATAATAATAATATCATGGCTAATCCAATAAAAAGGATTATAAAACACCTCCTAATCCCTGCATTAAGATCCTGGGAATGTTTACACAGCAGCTGCTGGAAATGTGGGCTAGTTCTGAGCACTATTTTTGAGCATTCTTTAAATCTCTGACTGCAGAAAAATGATAAGTAGGTGCTGAAATGTTGGTTGTGGAAGTGCTACAGGACACAGCAAACAGAGGAGATGGAGGAACACTTGATATCCAATGCAGTATTACAGGGAATGTGGTCCTTGAACTGGGAAGACGTGTGGAAAGCACATATTAGAACACTATAAATAGGTGATTTATAGCCTATAAATCTATATATATAAATTGTACAGCCCCAGCACAGCGTGGAAAAGACAAACTGAACAGTTCTCCTGCCTGGGTTGTTCCCTGTCCAAGAACTTTGGGGTCCCTTCCATCCCAAACCATTCTGGGTGTCTGTACAGGAGGCACTGGAATACCAGGATGAGCTTCCAGCCAATGGAAATAATGGGAAATAATCAGATCAGGAACAAAGAACAGATATTTTCTAATATGATAATCTGAATTTTCTAATGGCTCAGAGCTGGGTGCAGGAACAGCCTTTCACCCAGTGAAGTCCACGTGGGTCCCTCAAAATCATGTAGAACTCTGGAGTTAATTCAGGAAAAGCTCCCACAAGAAGGTGCCTGTTCCTTTTCCACAGCTAAAATCTTTAAGGCAGCATGGGAGGGATCCTGAGGGATGCAAGGGATGTGACTGAAACAAGGAGAAATTAAACTTAAAAAAAAAAAATAAAAATCTATCAGTGTCATTTGTTGTTCTTACTTTTTTCCCTTAAAATCATCACGGAAGCACAGACTGGGTTGGGTTGGAAGGGACCTTAAAAAGCCCCTCTGAAAAAAAAATAAAATCTCTGCTTTAACAAACTATTTCAGCTCTGGACTCTCTTACCACGAGGTTTACATGCTTTCTTTAAACATTTCCCATTATTTCTGTGACTTATTACCTCTCTTTTGGTTATTTTTGTGTCCCAGAGCAAGTGCACCATCCCAGGAATCTCCATTTCACTGGGATTGAGTAGAATGAATGGAGAACACTCAGCAAAAAAGCCCAAGAGAAGGACACAGAAAAGACCTGGATCAGAATTTCAAAAAAATATCTTGAAATTAAATTAAGGAATCATTCAAGACTTGCCTTATGAAGTGGAATTAATGGCAGGATTGCACTAAGGCTTAATGGAGCTATTAGGGGAATTTGCTCATTGAAGAGAGAGAAAAGGAAAGTGGAGACAATGAGCCAGTGGCAGCAGCATTTGTCAGGGCTGGGAGGGGCAGGGTAATTAATGTGGGGATACAATCTGCCCAGCAGGACCAGGGTCAGAAATCAGAATATATCACATGTTCTCCCACAGCTAAAGGTACATTGAGGAAGAGGAGAATAAAGACTTCCCAGAGACTGAAGGAGGAATCCCTCACCCTTGCCTGTGTGTTCTGGAGGAGGATGTTCCCCTGCTGGAAGCAGCCTTGGTTCTCGGGGCAGGAGGATGAGATTTGCTCTCAGGGACAACTCCAAGGACATCCCAGGACAACTCAATCCTGCACTTTTAATACCCAGCACTGTGAGCCCACCGTTCCAGGACAAGGGCTCCAAAGAGGAATGGAACACGTGGGATCACAGAACTAATGTCAAACATTCCAAAAGAACCTCCCAGGAAGCTGACAGCTTCCCTTCCCCCAGCTGGCACCATCCCAGTAGATTATTAATGCAAAAGCTGTGGCTGAAGAGGGGGGAACCAACCCCCAATGCAGGGAGCAAAGCAGGGACAAAGAGAATCAACCCTGACCTGCAGCTGAGGGAAGTGCAGTCAGTAAATTTGGGTTAGAACAGCAAAGCTGCCCAGCACTCCTGGAACACCTCATGGAGAGAGGGAACAAACCTGGGACCCCCACAGGTGAGAGGGAAGAGAGTCCAGGGGATCAGAGCCACCAGAAGTCACAGAATCCCAGACTGGTTTGGGTTGGAAGGGCCTCAAAGCCCACCCAGTGCCACCCCTGCCATGGGCAGGGACACCTTCCACCAGCCCAGGTTGCTCCAACCTGGCCCTTGGACACTTCCAGGGATCCAGGGGAAGCCACAGCTTCTCTGCCCAACCTGGGCCAGGGCCTCCTCACCCTCCCAGCCAGGAATTCATTCCCAATATCCCATCTCTCCCTGCCCTCTGGCAGTGGGAAGCCATTCCCTGTGTCCTGGCACTCCAGAGTCCTTGGCCAAGCACTGAAGGGATCAATCTGGCTCATGTTCCTAAACCAAGACAATGAGCAAGTCCTCAAGAATTCCTTCCCATTTGGCAAAATCACACATCTGTCCTTTGACTTTCACTCAGTATTGATCCCCCTCAGCCAGGGGAGCACATGGTCCCCCCTCCCACATCCCACATTCCCAGCACGGAGCACACAAGGATCAGGAGAGCTCAGGAGCTCCTGTAACGGGATTTGTACAGACTTTCACAGGAGGGTCCATCTCCATCTGCACAGCATGAGCAGGAAACAACTGACTGACAATGTCATCCAGCCTGGAAAGCAGGGATTGGGATCAGAGCAGGGGAGAACAGACGGCACAGCTGCTCCTGTTTGCAGTGCAAACACCACCAGACCACGCATTTGCTTTCCAGGAATTTTTACATTCCCACCAAAAGGGCTTTCACCACAACCCATCCCAGCACACAAGAGCTCTCCAAGAGCACTGGCAGTGCTCTGCTGGCTCCAGAACCCCAGTGCCAGCAGGAAATGCCACCAAAAATGAAAATCCAAGGCTCTCAGGGCAGGATCAGCCTCACAACATCCCTGCTCTGGCCAGGGGACAGCTGGGACATCACCCCTGCTGTGTCAGCAGATGGTTGGTGAATTAATGTGCTCCTCCCGAGCCTCTGCCTGCCAGAAATGCCCAGGTCAGGCTGGCAGAGCCCAGGGAGGCTGTGCTGGAGCCCCTGGAACAGCAGCCAGGGGTGTCTGAGGAATCACCATGAACACACACCAACATCTGCAACGAGCATCAAAACCTGGTCTGGGCAGTGCAAGGGCCTGTTTGGGACAGTGCCCAGCTTGGATTGGGATCATCCACCTCCTGGAATATGGGGTGGCTGGAGCCAGTGAGCTCCTGCAGCCCAGGTGGTGTGTGAGGCACCTCAGGTGTCCCCACACCCCACCACAGCTCAGAGAAGGGGCACTGAGCTGCCTGGCACTGCATCCTCTGGGATAAACCTGCCCCCTTATCATCCTCCAAGGCAGAACAATCCCCACAGGGTCGTTTTGAGACAATCTTGGTTCACCCAACCACAGAACATGAGGTGTCCTCCACACCTGAGCTGCCAAAAATCAATAAATCTGCAGCTTCCACCTTGTGTCCATCACACTTCACTGCAAATGCCTTAATTACTTTCTTCTAGGAGCACACAGATCATTTAGGTCGTTAAATCCCATCCCTGGCTTATCACAGGACGCTGTACCATGAAATCCCACTGAGCAGCTCCTTGTGCTCCATCTCACAGCCACAACAGGCTCCAGGTTCTCACCCTGCTGCTCTCACTGAGGCTGTTCTGGGACCTCACCCTCATGGGTGATAAAACCACTGAACTGTTCAAGCTGAGATCTCCAACACAGAAAGACTTTGGAGAGACGAGTTTTGAGTCTTCTGCTCCCATGGCTGTCACAACATCAATTATTCAAACATCTCAACTCGAAGTGGATACGGATCAAAAACACACAGACACCCTCTCGTGAGCCTCTGAGGTCGAAACCACACCTCAGAGCTGAATCCCAACGCCTCCAAAACACACCCCAGAGCCAGGGAGGAGCCCCAGGACCTGGAAAGCCAACCAAGCCAGACCTTGGCATCATTGCCACCTCACAAGTTAAAGCAGCTCCGTGGATTTTCAGCTCTGACTCAGGATTTTTCCGTGACTGCAGGGGAATCAATACTAAGCAAGTCCAGGTCCTCCAAACTCTTCTGAGCATCAATAAATGCTCACTTTGCCCTGTAATTTATCCAAACTAAGAGGCAGATCTTCAGCAGTTCCACATTTACTCTGTGCTTGTGCCCACGGAGAGGCAAAGCAGCTTTCCCTGTTCCCATGCTCCACTGGGAAAGGAATTGGGCTGGGACTGGATTCTGCACCCAGCTACTTGTGCTCTGCAAGCAACTCCCAGGACCACTTAAAAGACTCCAAAAGGACAGGGATGGTGCTGCCATCCCCAGTAATTTTATGAGGTTTCTTCATTTAATGAGACACAGTTTATAGCCCCTTGTCTGCAAACAGCTCAGCGAGTTAAAAAAGCCATAATTGGCATTTAGAGTCATACAGACACATCCAGGATGGAATTACAGCTCACAGCCTGCATCTCCCACATCAGGGACTTGATCCCTTCCACACTGGGAAGTGTTAATTAACATGGACAGAGTGAGCAAAGCAGGAATTTGGATTTGGGAGAGAAGAGCCAGGAATGGCACCTCCTCCAAGCATCACACATCCATCAGCAACTGTGAGCTCTGGAAATGGGATTGAGGAAGAGAAGGTGCCCATCCCCACAGGCACGTGGGTGGGGTGGCTGCTGGAGACCAAGGACAAGCCAATTTGCTGTTCCTCCAGCACTGGGGGAGAGCAAAACCTTTCAGCAGGAAGTTTTCATCCCTGTGTTTCTCAGGGACAGGCTGACAGGGCTGGGCAGGGACACTCACCCACAACCCACATCCTTCTCCAGTGGGTGACAGGAGGGAAAAGCCAACAGGACCCATCCAGCAGCACTTTTTGGCTCTTGATACATCCCTTTTTTTTTTTTAATATATTTTTTTATGATATCCCACCAGAATGGCTGCTCTCCCCCTCTCCAGCCTCCTCCTCTCCCACTCCCTACTCCACCTGACCTTTGGGATGCTTCTCCCACCCCATCCAGCTCTTCCTTCCTCCCCTCTCTGAGCACAGGGATTTATCAGAGAGTTCAGAGCACGGGCAGCCTTTCAGGGCTCAGCTTTCAGCAGGACTTCAGAGCTTTGGTGCTTTTCATTTCAAAACCCAGAGAAAAAAATAGAGAAAAAGCTCCTCCCATCTCTGCTTCAATTCCCACAGGAGGCTGTGGAGCAGGAACAGGAGCTCTCAGGAGCTTCCCACATTCCTGGGCACTCCTAAGAAAAATAAGAGATGGGATTTTCCCTCTATTGGCTTTATAATAATAATGGTACCTGCATCTACTGGGTTCCCACCACCCAGAGGGGGGGATCTGGGTCTCCAGGAAGGGGGAGGACCAAAGCTCAGCATCCAGGTGGGAAAGCAAAGCTCTGCAGCTGGATCAGGGTGGGAAAGCAAAGGAAAACCAGCAGGACACAAGAGAGGAAGAGAAGCTGGAGGTGTATTCCCAGCACAACCCGCCAGGAAAAGCCCCAGCATTCCAGAGCCCACTCCTGCCTTTCCTTCCACACAACTCCAACTCATCAACCCCCTGCCCTGTTTTCTTTCAGGCACAAATAAATCCTGCAACCTCAGAATCACGGGAGGGGAAAAAAAAAACAACCCATTTTGCTCGTCCTAACTTTTAAACCTTTGTTTTTTAAAACTGACACCAATGTTATTTAACACTGACATATTAAAACACAACTTGAGCTTAAGGGTTAAAAGCAGGAGGATGCAGCCCCAGCCCAGAGCAGGCTGAGGGCACTTCAGGCTCCTCCTGCCTTCAACAGAAGCTGATTTACACCTGTTTTCTTTCAGGCACAAATAATTCTGCAACTTCAGAATCACAGGAGGAAAATAAAAAACAACCCCTTTTGCTCGTCCTAACCTTTAAACCTGACACCAATGTTATTTAATATTGATATATTAAAACACAGCTTAAGGGTTAAAAGCAGGAGGATGCAGCAGCACCCCAGAGCAGGCTTGGGGCACTTCAGGCTCCTCCTGCCTTGAGCAGAAGCTGATTTACACCTGTTTTTTTTCAGGCACAACTAATCCTGCAACCTCAGAATCACGGGAGGAAAAAAAAAACAAACAACCTTTTGCTCATCCTAACTTTTAAACCTGTGTTTTTTAAAATTGACATCCATGTTATTTAATATTGACATATTAAAACATAACTTAAGGGTTAAAAGCAGGAGGATGCAGCCCCAGCCCAGAGCAGGCTTGGAGCATTTCAGGCTCCTCCTGCCTTCAACAGAAGCTGATTTACACCTGTTTTCTTTCAGGTACAAATAATCCTGCAACCTCAGAATCACAGGAGGAAAAAAAAACAACCAAACCTCTTTTGCTTGTCCTAACTTTTAAACCTGTGTTATTTAAAAGTGACACCGATGTTATTTAATATTGACATATTAAAACACAAGGGTTAAAAGCAGGAGGATGCAGCCCCAGCTCAGAGCAGGCTGAGGGCACTTCAGGCTCCTCCTGCCTTGAACAGAAGGTGATTTACACCTGGAATTACAGCAAAACATCCCGGCTGGGGCTCAGCATCCCCCAGGATGCTCCAGGGCCGGGGATGAGGGGACTGTGCCATCTAGCTGTGGCTGCTGAGGGCTCAGCACACACTGACAGACACTCCCGGCATCACAGAGGGTTTGGAACAGCTCTACTTTCCAGGGAAAACCATCACATCATTTATTTCAGCCGTGCCAGGCTGGATATTGACATATGGAATGGAGTAAAAGAGGTTATTTTAATCAATAAGTATATATAATGTTAATATATTAAAAATATATAGGAATAGATAGTCTATAAATAATGTATTTATATTAATACATAAATGTTTTCTATACATTAATATATATTAATATACATAAATATATAGAGAAAATATATTATATTTATGTACACATTATATATTAATATATATTTTGTTATATAAATATATTTTATAGAGAGAGTATATATTTATAGAGTATATAAATATATATATTTTTATATATTTAATATATATACTTATATAATATATATTTTTATATAGTATATATAGTAATATAAATAAATATATAAATATATAATGATATATATAAATATATCGTGTAAATCTAGTATATTATAAATATATATATTTAATGTACTTATATATAGTATATTTATAATATATTATATAAATATATATAAATAAATATATTAAGTATAAATAAGTATAATATATCACATATATAAGTATATTAAGTATAAGTATAATATAATATAAATATATATAAATAAGTATCCTAAGTATAAATAAGTATAATATATTATAATATATATCTAAAAATAAGTATATTAAGTATAATATAAATATAAAATATATTTGTATTATAAATATAAATATAGAGAGAATCGTTATGGTTCAAAGGCCACCAAAATCGCCAAGTCCAACCTTCAGCCACACACCACCAGACTCACTGAACCACATCACAGAAAGTGCCACATCCACTCGTTTCTTAACACTCAAGTGTTCCAAATACAAATAAATATATTTAAAAAAATATATAAATATATATAATACATAAATATAAAAATATATAAATATACAAATAAATAGGAATATTTATTTTCCTTTCCCTCACATCTTTATTCCCTCCCAAGCTGAGTCACCCAAAGCTGCCACTCTGCTTTGCTGGTTCCTGCCCTGGGTTCAGGGGATGGGTGAGGTTGGAAGGTTGGACTCTGCTCTCACGACACATTCCATCATTCCAGCTCCTCATTCCAGCAGCAAAATCCCCCCAAAACCAGGCAGAGGCTCAGGGCTGGACTCACCCACACCGAGGGTTCTCTTAATGATGCAGCAACGAGCTAAATATATTTTTAATTTCATATTTTAATTTGTCAAGAGCATCTCGGCGGCTCTTAAATGAGATTTAAAGTGCGTTTTATTCCGCCAGGAATAAATCCAGTCACTGGCTAAAATTAGATTAGTGGCTCCAGTGCTTAATTAGCAAAAAAGGTTTTTGGAGGCTGCGTTTTGGAACATTCTGGGCCACATCTCATTAACCCAGCCCTGAGTAACTTTCTCTGCTGATGTGTGATTTGTAAACAAGGGGGGATTCGGGAACAAGACACAAATATGGAGACATTTCCCCAGTTTATAATATATTATATTCTTTCCAATATCCCATTTAAATCTCCACTCTTTTAGTTTCAAATTGTTGTGAAAGTCAAGCTACCAAAAAAATTAAAAAAAAAAAAAAAAAAAAAAAAGAGGGAAAACGTTGCAGGGTTTAGGGGACAAACTTTTAATTATTTTTTTTTTTGGTCAATTTAGTTTTTACTTAAACTTCCAAGATACATGAGCTGACTTCCCAAGGAAATTAGTGGCTTGGATGCTCCTGAATATCCAGTTCTTACTTCTTGGATGAGGCAGGATGTTAGTTTGTGTTTATTTTCAACCTACTTATGGGTAATTAAAGTGGTTTTTACAAGCTTCAGTTATTTTAGTACTGGAATAGTCTTAAAAGTTGCAGCCTGTTCCTCCCTGTGTTTGCTGCTCTGTGCCTTTGGATCACATTCCAAATTGTCCTGTATTTATGGGGCTTGGATTGGCCCAAAAGCTTTGCTCTTACAAGGTGGTACTTTTTATTTTCAGCCACATTTTGGGGTGGTTTTCCACCAGTTTTGTGTCTTCACACAAAGGGAAAAGGTTGGTATTTGTGACATTTGTGTGTTTTTAGCTCAGTTTTACCGAGGGCATTTGGTGGGATATTGAAACAACACGTTGTTGTTATTGCCAGAACTTCATTTCTCTTACTTATGGAAGCACTAAAGCTCCTTCTGCGTCTTCACTGTCATAAAATAACAAGTGGAGAGAAAGTTCTGTGGGTTGAGTGGAATTTTGAGCTCAAACATTCGGTGTGATGCCCTGAAAGGATGAGAAAGCACAGGACAGATGGTTTCACGAGCCTCAGGATCGTGCCAAGAGCCCCCAGCCCTCAGGAGACACAGGGTTAGGGATCTTTTGCCAAAGGAAAAAGGTTCTTTTTTAATACAGGATTATAAAACCCAAAAAGTTTGGCCCACTCACGTGGCCATAATTTATCTGTTGAGAAGGAAATGAAAACCAAGAGTGCTCCTGTAAAACATCAGCCAGAGGCAGCCCAGTCCTGGGAATAAACCCAATAAAGGGATGTGGAAGTGAGGGCAGCAAAAAGTCTGGATGGGTTCTGGGTCGGGATGTTTGGACCCCAAGCAAAGTTTTGGGATGGGATTTTAAACTTGCTTTTGTATTTTAATAGGAATAACCCCTGTTCTTTTCTAGTTTGTAAAAAAAAGATGACAAGCCAACAGCCTCCAGTGCTGAGAGGGGGTTATATAGGACATGGAGAGGGACTTTGTACATGGGCAGAGAGTGACAGGAGAAGGGAGAACACTTTTAAACTAAAAGATTTAGATCAGGTGTTAGGAAGAAATTTTAGGGCTGGAACCAGATGGGCTTGAAGGTCCTTCCCAACCCAAACCATCCTGTGATTGTAAAGGGAAGACCTTGCAAAAGGTGGGATGGGAGATAAAAATAGCAGTAACACCACATGTTTTAGAGTTTTACAGCTTCCCCCCTTATCCTGTCCGTGTGCCAACAGAACTGTTATTCCCAGGCTACACTGAAGGACATTTCTCCCACAGGAATCCAACACTAGGAAAACTCCTGGATTGCACGTGGGATCACTGCAGGTTCAGCCCAGAGTCCACCCACTAAACCAACTCCCCACTCTGAAAGCTTTTTAACTCCCCAGAACCTTTAAATCTCCCTGTAAATTCCCAAGGAGGGCCATTCCAGGAGCCATTTCCTGGTTTGGATCATAACAGCAACTTTCTCCCAAAGCACTTCCCATAAACCAACTGCAGCAGCACCAGGTGCAATCAGCTGGGAGAAAAAGGAACCAAAGAGCAACTGAACTTGGCAAAACACAGTTTCCCTCTCTTCCCAACATTCCTACAGGGAAAGGCTGATGGAATAATCATCTATCTCAAGCACTGCTATCCTCATTAAGCTGTTCAGATTTCAACCGTACTAACAACTGAATTTTTGCTTTATTTTTAAATCATGGAATCACTAAGGTTGGAAAAGCCCTCTGAGATCAAGTTCAATCCATCCCCACCCTGTCACCCAGCACCACATCCAGTCCTTCCTCAGACACCTTCAGGGGTGGGGACTCCACCACTCCCATGGGAATTTCTCAATTCCTTGGGATTGAGCACAAGTTTATCAGGACCATTCACAAGGACCTTAGAAATACACAGATTTGTCCCAGCAAGTGGCCTGAGCAACAAAAAACCCAAAGCCTTCATGTAACAATTTCTATATCTAATCTTTAAGATTTTAAAGCATTTTTGTAAAAAAAAACAAACTTGAATTCGATTTTTATTTATATATGTAATATATGTGTATTTGTATATATTATAAGTATATATATTATATATTATAAATATATATAATATATAATATATATTATAAAAATATATTATATATAATATATATCAATATACATAACATAATACAATATTTATATTTAAATATTTACTATATATTTATAATATATTATATATAATATATAATACTATAATTAATATAATTACTGAATGTATAATATTGATATAATTAATATATATTAATATATTATATGATATATTATATATGATATATTATTAATACATATTATAAATGCATAAATTTTATATATATAATTATACAAAATATTGATATATATTTATATAATATATATTTATATATTCTTGATATAATTCATATAATATATATTTTTATATATTATATATTATATTATATATCTTTATATATTATTTATTATATAATTATGTATATTTTTATATTATTTATATATTATATTTATATAATATATAAATATACAAAATATATAACCTACATTTAATTTTGATTTCGAAGATGAACTAATTTTACAAAGATTCCCTGTTAAAAGATTATTGAACACTGTGAGGGGTCAGGCTCAGAGCATCGGGGGGCTGGTGAGAAGGGGAGGGTCCATGATTTGCTTCTGCTTCCTAATAAATTCACAAGGGTGAAGGATATCTCACAGTACTTGTACTTTTGGAGGAACCAAGGATTTAGAAGCACAGAAATGAGTTTTTGAAGGGCACAAATGGCCTCACCCGTGACAGCCTGAGAGCTGGGCATGGCAGCTGTGCCCTTCCTTCTGCTTCAGCTCTGCCCTCCCTTTTCCCTCTCAGCACATCTTGGATGGATTTGGTCCATTAGTTGTAAGACACTCATGATACACTTGTTTTTATCCTGTTTGTGTTGGATGACAGAACCTTCAGACACGTGGCAACATCCCACTGAGCTCCCTGCCCATCAGGAGTTTAATTAATTTAGTTAAAACAACATCCCTTGGAAAGGGCACAACGGAAAGGGGGAACCCACACCCTGCCTCAGCTTCCCCCACTCGAGCTCTTGGAGTTGTTGTTTGGCCAAGAGGTGCTTGGAGAAGCTTCCATTGTGGAATTCCAGCATGGTTTGGGGTGGGAGGGACCTCAAAACCCACCCAGTGCCACCCCCTGCCATGGGCAGGGACACCTTCCACCAACCCAGGTTGCTCCAACCTGGCCTTGGACACTTCCAGGGATCCAGGGGCAGCCACAGCTCCTCTGGGAAACCCATTCCAGTCCCTCCCCACCCTCCCAGCCAAGAATTCCTTCCCAATATCCCATCCAACCCTGCCCTCTGGCAGTGGGAAGCCATTCCCTGTGTCCTGCCACTCAGACATGGGACTCCTGCTGCTGCTCATTAACATTTAATTAATTACCTTTGCAACCTCTCTCCCCAATTGCAGCCCTGGGCAGGGGAAACAGGAGATGAACTCCAAGGTGCTCTTTCCCATACAAATAGACTGGAAGATAAGGGAGAAGAAAGCTCAGCTTTAAAAGGTCAAGCCTTGAGAGGTTGTTGGTTTTTGGACAAGCCCCTGCTCGGGGGGAGGGAAGGAGGAGACCTTGGCACTGTCAGAAGAAGTTGAATAAAGTTCAGCACCTTTTCTAAAGAGCAGGAGTTTGCTGATCTTTAAACTTCATTATTGGCTTCCTGACAGCAAATGGAAGGTCTCAGCTAATGTCAATACTGATTTTCTGGCATTCAATCTCCCTCTGCCTTTTGGGTTTCACCAAATTGCAGCAAACTCTGTCATTTCTCCTCCCCCTCCCAACAGGATCCTACCAGGAGTTCCCGTTGCGAGCTCTGGGTCTGTCCCAGCCTGGAAAAGGGAGTTTGAGGGAGGAAATCAGGGTTGTTCTGCACACAGCCAAATCCCCAACTTCTGGAAAAGGGCAGGTGGAGTCACCTCTGGGAATTGTTTAGGTTGGGAAAGCCCTTTAAGATCATCAAGTCCAACCCAGCACTGCCCAGGCCACCACTGACCCATGTCCCCAAGTGCCACATCCACAGGGCTGATAAATCCCTCCAGGGATGGAGATTCCACACCTGGGGCTGCACAACCCTTTCCAGGAAGAAACATTCCCTAACATCCAACCCAAACCTCCCTGGCACAACTTGAAGCCTGTTCCCCTCATCACATCCCTCCCCATTTCCCCTATTTTCACAGAGCAGGTCAATAGATTTGTGTAACCAATATATATTTCAATAAGTTACTCCTCCTGGCAATTAAAATGTTTATTATAATAAAAATATTCCTAAGATTGCTGTTCCTAAACACTTATCTGCATTTATTGGTTAAAAACCACTTCGTGCAGACTTTAAAACAGAGCAAAGGACAAAAAAGTAAAAGCCAAAGTTCCAATTCTTGCTAAAATAAGGGGAGATAAATTCAGAGATCGTGTGAAGTCCCACCAGAGAGCAATAGAGAAGTTTGGAGCTGTGTGTGTTTATAGAGACACACCAGGGACCCCAGAGCTGCTCTGGGAAGCAGGTTGTGAAATTCTGCAGGAATTCCAGCTGTTCCAACCAAGCCCTGGATAACCGGGATCGGTAAACAACACTTAAGTGAAGGTGTAAACAACACACCGGCTTTACAAGGGGTGCAAAGTGGCCAATAAAGGCAAGAGAAATGAGAGAAATAAAGAGTGTTTTGGCAGCAGGCACGTCCCACACTGCTGGATGCAAAAAGTGTAGACCTACATTTAATACCTTCACTACCAAAGCCACAAAAATTTGAGTTTCCATGGAATTTTCCTGCTGAGAGACAATTCACCCCCATCTCCTGCTGGTGCTTGGAAACACCCGGGATGCAGCATTGAGGAGAGTCAAGAAAACCGTTGGGAAACCTCAATAAAAACCGGAAAAAGCAGGAAAAAAAACTCAGTCCCAATCATGGAAAGAGCAGCCCAGGCAAGAGGATGGGCTGGGGGTTCTCAGGCCTGGCCAAAATTGTAATTACAGCGGGAACAACCCCCTCAGAACATGGATCAGCTCGGTACAACTCGCTCGTGGATGGCGTCGGCTCTTGTCACTAATTAATAGCACATTGAGCTCCCTAATATTACAGGATTGTTAACATTAAAACAGGATCATTCTGGAGGCTCCTTCCCACCAGGCAGGGATGTAATTATTCCTTATCTTCCCAGACAGCCAAGCCCAGTAAACACAATTACAGAAATTTATGTTCGCTGGAGCGTGAAAAAATAAGTCATGAAATTAATATTGTATTTATCCCCTTCCTTTTAGCAGTTATTAAAAATGCACCAGTGCTTTCCTGACTATTCCTTTTGAAGGCAGCTCTTGTTTGGAATTAATTTTGACTTTGGTTTCCTGCTTGTTTACAAAAAGTTTTTTCCCCACCTCTCAGAATTCCAGAGGCTTCCATGCGAAAACAAAGGGCTCCCTCTGTCCCTGATAACAACCTTGGATCAGCTGGAAAAGGACTGGCAGAGGGATGGAGGAAAGGCTGGGAATAGTGGGAATGTTCAGCCTGGAGAAGCCTCAGGGTGACCTGACTGTGGCCTTCCAGGACCTGAAGGGGCTCCAGAAGAGGGACTCTGGACAAGGGATGGA
The DNA here is from genome assembly GCF_003984885.1 of Neopelma chrysocephalum. Classification (NCBI taxonomy): domain Eukaryota; kingdom Metazoa; phylum Chordata; class Aves; order Passeriformes; family Pipridae; genus Neopelma; species Neopelma chrysocephalum. The sequence goes on along the minus strand of NW_020897992.1, from coordinate 910,110 downwards.
GGGACAGGACACAGGGAATGGCTTCCCACTGCCAGAGGGCAGGGAGAGATGGGATATTGGGAAGGAATTGCTGGCTGAGAGGGACTGGAATGGATATCCCAGAGGAGCTGTGGCTGCCCCTGGATCCCTGGAAGTGTCCAAGGCCAGGTTGGAGCAGCCTGGGCTGGTGGGAGGTGTCCCTGCCCATGGCAGGGGTGGCACTGGATGGGCTTTGAGGTCCCTTCCCACCCAAACCACTCCAGGATTCCAGGATTTCCTCCCTAAAACTCCTCTCACTGACACGTTTGGCTCCAGCCTTTGGAAGCAGCACAAGGAATGCTCTCAGAGGAACATTTCCAAGTGGATAATGCCCCTGTATGAAGTTTTTAAGTGTTCCCCAGTCAGTCAAGAGTCAAACAAATGCCTCCATTCCATCCCCGTGTTCACACAACAGCAGCTCCAGCAAAGGGGCCTTTCCCAGGCTCTGGCTCAGACAAGCAAAAGCACAATAATAATAATGCAAAATGAGGAGGCAAAGCCTTGTTTGCAATTCCCTCTTCTCTCCTCTGCTTTCCCAATGCAAAAGGGGGAAAAATAAGGAAAGAAAAACGGCTTTATTACGTGCAAACGGTACCTTTAGTCCAAAGATATACTTTTATCATAATAGGACAGACTTTCACAACAGCTACATTTCCCTTTATTCTTCCTTTTACAACTTATCCCAGTTTCCATATTATTTTATCCTTATTTTTGCTTAAATCCCTGAGCAAAGCATTCCCCGTGAAGGAAGATGAAAATATTCATGGTCCTCACTTTGCAGCAGGTTTTTATTGCCAGCAAACAGGAATAGAAGTGGTGATCCAGGGGTGACTGATGGAATCCCTGAGTTAAATCAGCTGGTAGAGCTCTGGGAGAGAAACCCAGAGCTGCTGGAAAAGGCAGAAAAGCCTCTGAGCCAGCCCAGGCTCTGCAGGGAGAGTTTCCTTCCCTGGGATGGGAAGGAACAGGAAAATCCTGGATTTCATGATTTGCTGGGGTGGGAGCACCTTTAATTTCAGCAAACAGGAGCAGCTCCAGTGATCCCAAATCCCAGCAGAGACATCAGGGAGTCTGGGGTGGAACCCTGAGTTTGGAGCCATCCAGATAAACCCCTTTTCCATCTCTGATGACACTTTCCTAAAAGACCGGGGTAAGACTTGCTTGGCAATAACAAGCCTGGAGTTGGAATGATGCTTTTCCTCAGCCCTTAATTCCCAGACTGGGTTGGGTTGGAAGGGACCTCAAAGCCCATCCAGTGCCACCCCTGCCATGGGCAGGGACACCTTCCACCAGCCCAGGCTGCTCCAACCTGGCCTTGGACACTTCCAGGCATCCAGGGGAAGCCACAACTTCTCTGGGAATTCTACTCCAGCACCTCCCCACCCTCCCAGACAGGAATTCCTTCCCAATATCCCAACTAAATTCACCTTCCTTTAACCAGTCACAGCCCCATCCCTGTGAAAATACCCAAAAAACAGTCCATTGAGCTGATTATTGCTGTCCAAGTCGCTCCAGAAATCAGGAGAGGAGATGACCAGACTCTCCAAGAACACATTTAAGTTCCTGGATATTTATTCTCACCCCATATCCCAACAAACCCAGCAATCCCTCTTCTCAGTTTATCCCTGACTTATAAACCTGCCAAGGGTTTTGTTGGATTAATCCTGCCCGGTTTGCCCCGAGCATCGAGGTGGGGAGGCTAAAAGTGATCTCAGGCAATAAAGCCCAAGTACCTCAGGTAAATATTGCTCTTAAAAAGCCATTTACAAGGTCGACAATGGCCCAGCAACACCTTAAATAAAACAAAGCACCTCATTGTGCGGAATGGTCTGGAAGGGAGGGGGGGAAATAAGTCAATACACCAGGGCTGTGAAACCCAGAGCGAGTCCCTCCATTTATCCAAATTCAGCCTGAGCACATCAATCCTTCTCAAACTTCCTCCAGTTCCAGGAGATTGGCACAGCAGCACAACTCCTGCTCAAACACCCCTTTTTCCTGCATAAAAGGCTTTTTGCGCTACAATAGTTTATTTTTCCTTAAGTAGTTCTTAAATAGAGACTTTAAACTTAAGGAGACCTCAAAGAAAACACGGTCTCTGCACGGGAGGAGCCCTCAGAGGGGTTGTTCTCATCTCTAACGCTCGTGAAATGGTTATTTGAGCTTTGCTAGATAAGCAATTAACTCCCCAATTAATACCAATATTTTGTATGCAACTGGGTTCTCATTTGAATAAGCAATTATGTGAAGTTCCTTTGATTCCAAATTAGTATCAAAAACATCCTGGCACGGATGGAAATTGTTCCAGAAGGGTTTGTTTAGATCCAAGCTCTCTGTGTGTGCAGAGCAGGAGCACACCCCTGGCACAGAATTTATGAGAGTAACTCATAAAAAAAAATAAATCCCTGCCCAGGGTTCCAATGAAGATGTTTCCCCACTTCTTTGAAGGCTCTGGAAAACATCCACCTGGCTGAAAGGAGAGCAGGGGACAGGACTCCAGTGCCTTGGAGGACACTTGTGCTGAGGGTGCTGCTTTTAACCAGCATAAATCATATTTATAAATAATAATATAAATATTATAATACAATATAATATGTTGTAAATATAATACAGTAATAAATAATATAATACAAAAGCCACAATTCAGTATATCCCTCTGTGGTCCTTAGAGGATAACTGGGATAAGAGAATTCCCAAGGGAGCTGAAGGCAACAGGTACATGTTGACACTGCAGAAAATGGGATTTCAGGGTGTTCTGGGGAATTAACTGGGAAAATGTGACCATCAGCCCCCCCAGATCCCACAGAGCCATCCCTGACATTCCCAGCAGGACCAGGCACACCCAGAGCTCCCTCTTTCCATCCCTCTCCAGCTCCCTGGATTTCCCAGAGCTGTCCTGGCTGACTGGAATCCCAGCTCTCTGAGCAGGGCAGTTCCAGCCTCATCCCTCCCTGTTCCCTCACTGCTGCCAGAGGTTCTGGCATTACCTCGGGAACTGCCAACAAATTCCAGGCTCCCCAGGCCATGGAGACACAGAGAGCAGGGAGGGAGGGCTGGTTATCCTGGAATCAAACTGGGTTGGGATGGAAGGACCTCAAAGCCCACCCAGTGCCACCCCTGCCATGGGCAGGGACACCTTCCACCAGCCCAGGTTGCTCCAACCTGGCCTTGGACACTCCCAGGGATCCAGGGGCAGCCACAGCTTCTCTGGGAATTCTATTCCAGGGCCTCCCCACCCTCCCAGCCAGCAATTCCTTCCCAGTATCCCACCTATCCCTGCCCTCTGGCAGTGGGAAGCCATTCCCTGTGTCCTGTCCCTTGGAAACAGCCTCTCTCCATGTTTCCTGTAGCCCCTTCCAGGTCACAATCAGGTCACCCTGAGGTTTCTCTTCTCCAGGCTGAACATTCCCAATTTTCCCAGCCCTTTTCCCCCAGCAGAGCTGCTCCATGCTCTGACCATCCCCACAGAGTGTCTGTGGCACTAAACCCCTCTGACCAACACACAACAACCCTCTGCTTTTCCTCCCTCAGCTCCCTCTCCTCTCACTTCTGTCACTGAAGTGAAGTTGAATCCCATCCAAAAGCACAAGATAAAAGCCCTGGACAGTGCAAGCATTTTGAGTGAGGAAAAAACCCAGAAGTAAACACAACAACGAGTTCCCAACTGTATTTTTTATGACAAATATGACTGAGGAAAAGAAGAGAACTTTATTTTGGCAGCTGCCTCCACAGACCAGAAGATGCTCCTTCATTTCCTGCAAATAATTCTTATTATTTGCACCGCAAAGCACCAGTGATAGACAAAGGCCTGGACCACAAACTACACTCTCAACTGGACATTTCCCTCTGCAATTAATGCTTTTGATTCCACCCAAACAGAACTTGACAAGAATTAGGTTCTCTCAATTTCAGCCTTGGCTCATATATTGGATTTTTTTTTTAAAAGCACATCCTGTTTGACTGGAATTGGGTCTGGAAATGCCTCCTCCCTGTCAGGGGAGCTGCACAACATCCCAATGAGCTCGTTTACAGAGGCAGGAGGCTGATTTTGGGTCAGGAAAATCACTCTAAGACATCACTGGCTCACTGTAACTGCTCAGCAAATAAATCATAGTTCATTACTGGCGCTTTCTGAATCCCAAATAGAAATTACAAGCTGCAAAGACTGAGAAACCCTTATTGTTTTCCATCTTTAAACCCCAGGAAAAGGTCACCGAGGTAATTGCTGCAAGAAAAGATCACAGGTCAGGAGAAATGTTTTTTTTTTTAGCTTGAAATGATCAGGAAAAAAGAGTTTGCACTGTGAGGAATTAAAGAGTGTATTTAATCCCATCTCCAATTCCCACCAAATATTGCACAGATGGAAATTCTAGTTGTGAAAACCAACCCTGGTGGGTCTCATTCAATCGGGGGGGAGCAGATGGTGCTTTGGGGGGGATCGAGGTGTCCTGTGCTGGAAAAATCAATGTTGTCAGAGGTGTCCAGGCACTCCTTAGTCCCATTTTCTTCGGGATTTTAGGATGTTCTAGCACAGAACTGGTGCCAGGCATGGACACAGGGTACAGCCAATACCCAGGGACAGAAAACAGGAGTGCAGAGGGAGGATTCCAAACTTTAAAACACCTCATGTTGTCAGAGCGGCTCATTTGTTGAGCAGCTTTGGACTCAACTGGGCTGGAATGAGATGATCCTTAAGGTCCCTTCCAACCCAAACCATCCTGTGATCCTGCACAGGAATTATTTAAGGGATCCCTGGATACACCAACGAGCCTGAGCCAAAGGTAACAACAAATGAAAACTCGTGAGAAAAATGCCTGATCGGGTTCCAGGGGCTGCCTGAAGTGAGACTTTGGTTTTAATATCATCAGTTTTCATTTTCACCTGTACTTTTCATGAGCTGTAATTTGGTTTTCATGACAACCAATTATTGTCCCCAGTAAAGCTGGAGAATAAGAGAAGTTAAAAGCAGCTGATGTTATTAAACCAAAAAAAAAAAGTCAGGCTAAACGTGACTCAAGCAAGAATTAACACCCCTGAGGTCAGACCCAGGCACAGTCAACACAGAGTTTGGCACCTCAGCTGTCCAGGGGTTTTTTTTGAGACAACCATTCCCTGCTCTCCTGACCCTGCAGGGGCCTGGTTATGTTGGATTTCCTTCCTTCCCTGGAACAAGAGTGGCCACCAAGAACCCAGCTCAGATCCCCAGGTGATGTCCCCTCTTCATTCCCAGTCCTGGGGATGGGATCAGGGCAGAGGGATGGGCAGTCCCCAGGGAAGGAAAAGCAAAGCTGGGAGAGCTGGGGGGGTTCACCTGGAGAAGAGAAGCATCCAGGGAGAGCTGAGAGCCCCTTCCAGGGCCTAAAGGGGCTCCAGGAGAACTGGAGAGGGACTGGGGACAAGGCATGGAGGGACAGGACACAGGGAATGGCTTCCCACTGCCAGAGGGCAGGGATAGATGGGATATTGGGAAGGAATTATTGGCTGGGAGGGTGGGGAGGGACTGGAATGGGTTGCCCAGAGAAGGTGTGGCTGCCCCTGGATCCCTGGAAGTGTCCAAGGCCAGGCTGGAGCAACCTGGGCTGGTGGAAGGTGTCCCTGCCCACGGCAGGGGTGGCACTGGATGGGCTTTGAGGTCCCTTCCCACCCAAACCATTCCAGGATTCCATGACAGCCACAGCCTCAGGTGTTCCTGCTCTGGATAACACCAGGTCACCCCCCCAGCCCAGCTGGGGCTGCTCAGCTCTGATTGGGGTGTGGTGCTTCCTGCCCTCCCACAGCCCCTGTGAGGCTCCCGAAAATCCAGCCCCCAACCCCAGCCCTGCAGGAACAGGATTTTACATCCAAGTCCTTCCCTTTGGAGAAGGGAAGCTCCTTTGTGCTGCTGCCACCACGGAGGATGGTGCTGGGGATGTGCTGCAGCAAAGTGCTCCCAGTGAGACAAACCCAACAACTGCTGCCTTGTTTCAGTCAGAACACACCCCAAAACACCCCTCAGCCCTGCAGCTTCGTTTGCAACAAACACAGACTCCCTGGAATTGGAAACACAGGAACCAGAATTCCCACTCACTCCAAACTCCGGTGCCCAAGCACTCAGTCAGCACGTGCTCCTCAGCACAGCCCAACTCCAGCCACCCACCCAACAGGGAATTCCTGGGAAACACTCAGGGTCACTTTTGGCATCCTGGGAAGAGGCACCTTCCCCCCAGCCCTCCCCAGCACTGCGTTTTCCTGCTGAATTATTAAAAGCAAACCCATTTTCACTGCACTGAAGTCGTTGTTGGAGGGAGATTCATCCCCAGGACCCAGCACAGTCCCGGGGCTGTGTGAGGCACAGGCTCGGCTCAGCAGCACTTTGAGATCCTTCAGAGAACAAAGAAAGCACCAGGGATAACATTCCGAGGTGCCTGCCTTTAATTCCAGGGAAAAAGAGCTGTAATACCCAAATTACACTGAACCTGCCACTGAAAACATCAACACAACACCCACAACAGCAAGAGGTGAGTGCTGGGGCAGCTCAGCCTCCCCCCTCAGTAAATCCAAGCATTCCTTTTTCCCTGGCACATAGTGAGGAAAGCTGAAGTGCCAGGGAAAAACAGCAGGAGAAAACTCGGTCAGAAACGGTAAATAAATCAACAAATAGAGGTACAAAAAGCACAGAGCACTCACCAGTGCCAGCAGAGAGGAACAAACCCCCAGCACAGCAACTCTCCAACTCCTCCGGGGCACAGCACCAGCCCGGCCCCACCCTCATTATATGGGCTCCTTAATTACAACTGCAAACACTTGGGCTTAATTACCAGGCAGAGCTCATTTATGGAGCCCTTGCTGCAGCTGAGCACCCAGAGACACCCAGCAGGACACCCATGGGGTGCTCAGCACCCCCTGACACTCAGAATTCCCCCTGGGATGTTCAGCACGTCCAGGTTGCTCACAGAGCTCCAAATGTTTTCCTGGTGTCCGACACATAAAGGGTGGGTTTGTTCTGTTGGGACTCCTGGGACACACTTCCCTTTTCAGGGTGAAAATCCTTGTCAGTACCCAGAATTCCCAGCAGGAGGGAGGGCCTGGGGAAAGGAAAACAAAGGGAAAATCACCAGTAAAAAGGGGCCATCCCAATTCAGCAGGTGGGGAAACAAAGGTACAAGACAATAATCCACACTCAGCCGACTCCTGTGGGTCGGGAGGGGCTGGAATTCCAGAGTGTCCTACTGAGAAGCCACTGATCTCCTGTGCCTGGAGAGCCTATGGCTCTGCCAGGAATTTTTTAAATGAATTTTTTTTAAAAAATGACCATTCCTGGTTGCCTTGGAGAGGTTTTGGGGCACGTGAAATTGGTTTTTTACCCTGAGGGGTCAATGCCTCTGTGAGTGCTCAGATTAACTCACCCCCCAAATTCCAAGTTAAACGTGGTCTCTGTTATTACTGGGGTCAGAATTTGCTGAAACAAGTTTTGGGTTTGCTGATGAGGGGAGTTGATCCCAGTGGAACTGGGAGATGCCCAGAGAAGCCGTGGCTGCCCCATCCCTGGAATTGCCCGAGGCTGGGTTGGATGGGCTTTGAGCAATGATAATGGGTATTTTTTCCCAAAAGTGCATTGTTTTTATGATCACTTCAGACACTGGATATCATGATGCAATAAACCCCGCTGGAAGCAGTGGAGAGGAGCATCCCAAGGGCTGCACCAGATCCCTTCTGTCCCTCAGAGCTCTTCCCAACATCCCATTTCTGCCCACAGACAAGAACTTGGGGCTGCTCCCAACAAACTTGTGTCTCCCAGTTTGTGTGTGGGAAGGCAGCCAAAGTGTAAATGAGTCCGTGCTAGTGCAGAGTCACACACGCAGCTCCTACAGAGGATGATTAGCTAATTGCAGTTAATTACCTTGCAAACAAAGCACCCGGACCCGACAAAGCATCAGAACGAGCCGGTTTTTGTCACTTCATGTCTAACAGGGTAATAAGGCCCCAGCTATTCCCCTACAACTGGTTCTTTGTTTGCTTTACAGGCTGATACCTGCTGATAAAACGCTTTACTTTCAAGTGATAAATTATCTTAATTAACTTTAATTGTTTGCAGACGAATTTATGCAAATGGAGCCGTTTCAGGAGCAGAGGCAGAGGTGGGACTGTGGCTTGGGGGATGGCAAAGGAACATTTGACCTTGTTCAGATCAGTGGGGCTTTAATTCCTTAAAATAAGAACACGAGTCCTGGGGTGAGGTGGGACAGCAGCTGGAATGGGAGGGGAAATACAACCATGGATTGTTTTCCCAGCCTTTCCCTGAAGGATCAGAGGCTGCTTTGAGTTGAAAGAGACCTTAAGGATCATCTCATCCCACCCCCTGCCCTGGGCAGGGACACCTTCCACCAGCCCAGGTTGCTCCAGCCTGGCCTTGGGCACTTCCAGGGATGGGGATTCCCAGAGAAAGATTTCCCTTCTTTTGCCTTCATTCCTGCCTGTGATTCCACCCCCAGTGCAGCAGTGCATCCATCCATCCAGAGCATTTCCCAGGAGCCAGGTGTGCCCTGGGGTGACTGAGAGGTTTTCCAAGAGCCAGGACAACCAGGAAGCCGAAATCCAGTGGGGTTGGAGTGGGTCCTGCTGCTGCTGTGCCATCCCGTGTCCCTCGGTGTTCCTGCTGGAACTGGAGGAAAACAAAAGAAGGATGAGCTGATCAGAAGTAAACCTGGCCCCCAGAACAACGTGCCATGAATTTACATCACCCCTTCCACGCCCTCAGCTCCTCCTGGATGTCTCATTCGTGCTTTTATTGCTTGGGAGGGGAAAAAATGAGGTTACTCTGAGCAGCCTTGGTCTAGTGGAAGGTGTCCCTGCCCATGGCAGAGAGGGGAACAGGATGAGTATTGACTCCTATCATGTCATGGAAGGATTGGGGTTGGAAGGCACCTTAAAAACCATCTAGTTCCAACCCCCTGCCAAAATGCCACCACCCAAATCCCTGTGGGGAGTTCTGACCCTCTCCCACCCCTAAAGCCACATCCCCCTCGAATGCCAGGGTCTGCACACAGGAATTAGTGCAGGAATGTTGAGAGCTGGGAGGTTGAAGACAAAACACCCAGAAAACTTCAGGCCACGGAGCTGCGTGTCCAGGCCCTTCCCTTTCAGCTGGCCACAAATTAGTGATGTTTGAAAAATGCTGATAATGAACTGCAGGGATGACCCAGCACCCCTGAAGTGACACGAGGTGTGACCCAGGCACCCAAAGCAGGACTGCTCTAATTAGGCACTGCCCTGGGGAGGGAGGGTCAGGGCATTGCCATGGCAACCAGAATCCACCCGGACCAGCCCTGGGAAGCAGGATCAGAGTCATTTAGGCTGGAAAAGAGCTCTAAGATCCCGGAGTGCAGCTGACAACTGGCACTGCCCAGCCCAGCACTGGTTCAGCTCCCAGCTCCCTGCACTTCCCAGTTCATCACCAGTTCCTGATGTGACTCCCCCTCAAGTCTTTGGGTACTTTATGGTTTCTCATCCTGCTGCTTTGACTTGTAACTGGGAGATGCCACCACCACTCCCTTTTCCCATTTGATTTTCAAGCAGACAGCATTAAAGCCCCAGATTTCATTTCTGAAGCCGGCTTGGAGTTCAATCTACTGGGAACACAGTTGTTTGTTTGCTGCTTCCCCGGGTCAGCACCTCCTCTGCTGTTGTTTCAAGGCTGACAGTGATTTAAACTCGGTGTATTTTTACAAGCTGCGCCTAATCCGGGGGATAAATCATCCCGAGGGACGTTTATTCCTGCCTGTCATCTCTCAGGAAGATGCTCTTAGGGCAGGGCTCGGAACAATGTGCAGTTCCTAAACTTGCTGCAGAGGCCCCAGGTTTTAATGAGCTGTGAGAGGCAGGAGGGAGGGAGCTGATGCAGCTGAGCAAAGCACAACTGCTGCCCCTCACTCAGGACCGTGGCAGTGGGTTTTCCTCATGAATCGAAGGAATTCTGCATTGTAACTGCTCCCCTGCTTTGTAGAGACCGGGTGAACTGGGTGAACTGGACACCCATGAGTGGGACACACAGCCTGTCATCCCCTCCTGGGAGGAGCCCCTGGATCTGGGCTCTTCACCAGCACAGCACAGAATCCCAGGATCCCTGAGGCTGGAAAAGCCCTCCCAGCCCATGGATCCCCCCTGTGCCCGATGCCCCCCTTGTCCCCCAGCCCAGAGCACTGAGTGCCACGGCCAGGCCTTCCTGGGACACCTCCAGGGCTGGGCACTCCAAAGTTGGCAGTCCAGAAAACGCTTCTTAAGGTTTCCCATCACATCCTGACATGGATCCCTGCCCCATTCCCTATGTTTTTCCGTGGTCCAGGTCCTGTGGAGCCACAGGAATTGCCTTGCAGGTGCTCTGAGGGTCTGTGTCCCACCTCCCTCCCTGGTCCTGCTTTAGGCTCAGCCCCAGCTGCTGAGTTCATCCTCTCTCAGGCCTCAGTGGAGCTTTGCCACAGACTCATCCTCCAGTGAATAGTGACACCAGTAATAGCATTAAAGGCAGGAAAAGCCACTGATTTCAGTTATTTGTCAGGCTGGGTGCAATCTCCCAGCTGTGCTGCAGCCCCAGCACAGACAGGCCAAGTCTTTGTGTGCCACCCTTGACATGCCTGAGTCGATGACATTAAATGCCAGTGGAAGGATTTCTTGTATTATTTTAATAGCACAAAGCAAGAGTTCCTTGTCCAAATCCCATTAATAACCACTTTGAAAGTGGAGCCTGCAAAGCCCATTAAATCCAGACAGATATATTTTAGGCAAAAGCTAAAACTGTTTGAACTTTGCTGTGTCTGAGAGGGCACTTTAATTGAGCAGCAAACAGAGCATTTCTAATCCAGCCCGGATGAGAAAAGAGGGAGTAGAAAGGACACACTTGGAAAGGAGAAGGAAAATAAATAGCAGAGAGGAGCAGTGTCCTGGAGAGAAGCAGTGTCCTGGACCCAGGAGAGCAGGGATGCAGGGATGGGAATGCAGGGATGGAGACACCAGGACCAGAACAGTGTCAGGTCAGACCCTTCTGAGAGGGGATGGGATCAGACTTTACCTTCCCTGGGAGGGTGGGGAGGGACTGGAATGGATATCCCAGAGAAGCTGTGGCTGCCCCTGGATCCCTGGAAGTGTCCAAGGCCAGGTTGGAGCAACCTGGGCTAGTGGAAGGTGTCCCTGCCCATGGCAGGGGACGGGATGGGCTTTAAGTTCCCTTCCCACCCAATTTGTTCCATGATTCTATTTTCCTGTGAAATCAAGGAATTAACAGTGGGAATCTAACCTAAAGTATGAGCATCAATTTTAGTCCACAGCCTCATTTTGCTCTGGTATCACTGACCAAAACTGTCCCAGAGGGTGGGATCCAGGGAAGGGTTGAGCCCTACAACAGTCCTGGCTGTTCCACAGTTCTCCACAGAGGTGGCTGAACATTCCCTGGCTAAACCCCGTCACTTCAGCCACACTCAGAGGAAAAAAAGGATCCAAATGGCTGGGAGGGAACAGGAGTTCAAGTGAAAACTCCAGCTGCAAAGACTCAGAGCTGGAGAGGGAGGAGAGATGAAAGTTCCTCTTCAAGCCCGGGCTCTCCACGAGGAATTCACTCCAGTTTATCGGAGCAGACACGGATATTTCCCATTTCAAACCAAACTGCCTCAAAGCTCGGATGGGAACCTTCAGGTTCTGAGCAGGAAGTGGGGTAGGAAAGTAAAAGAACAACAAAACAAAGGAAGTCTTTATGGAAAATTGGTGATACCCTTTCCAGCATCCTGGAAATGTGCATTGGGAAATATTAACAAGGGCCACTGTGTATTCAAAAATTCAGGTGCCAGTTTTTGCCTCTGAAGCTGCTCTGCTGCAGGGGCTTGGCAGGAAGCCAGAGGGGGGGAATATCCCTCTCAGTTTGTGCCTCTTCTCCTCCCAGCCAGGGTGGGAATGGGGATTCCAGAAAGGATGGATGCTCTGGTGCCAACACAAGCGATGTGGTGCTCTGGTGACCCAGCACGAGATGTAACAGGTACCCCATGGAACCATCCAGCAGGGATTCATTTCTGGACAGGCCTCAGAAATCCGGTGTGATTTTGGCTCTGGAAGAGAACCCCTGGTCCAGAGCAATTCCCACATTCCCGACACAGCAGCGGGGAAGGGCCGTGCCAGGGAGGGACCGGGAAGGCTGAGCTGGATCCTTCCACACCCCAGCCCCTCCCAGAGCACGTTGCAAAGGTTTGAAGCCAAATGGCAGATTCCCTGTGGCTCATCAACATTCCCTGGAACTCTCCCCTCGTTAATTTGTTGGCAAAATACTGCAAACCTGACAAGAAGCAGAGGGCAGGAGTCAAACGCTGCAGCCCGTGTGATTTCTGGGGAGATATTAAATTTGCAAGAGAACAGCCTCTCCATAACCTCAGAGACTCAAAAGATGGGGAGTATTTTGCTGTAATTGGTCTTATTCCTATTTGTGCTGCATTTATGAATAATATTAACTCACACAATTGGAGACATATGGTAGGGAGAAAATTAAAAAGTTACAGGGAGAAAATTAGCTGTGGGGATGTTTGGCGTGTCTGGGAGATTTTCTTGGGAGGTTTCAAGCCGTAAATCTCTTTTTTTAGCTGCACATAAAAGCCAAGACAGGTTTTCAAGATGGGAAATTGTTTTTCTCATTCTCCTGGCACAAGAATGGCCACTGATGGCACTGTCAAGTGTTGGACAAGATGCTCAGGGACAGGGTGGGATTGTTGGGGTGTCTGTGCTCCACCTTCATCCTTCCCTCCCGCCGGGGATTTATCCACAGGGATAAGACCCTGGGTCTCCTCCAGGCTCAGAAGGATGCTCCAGCCCCTTTATAGCACTTCCCATGGAATCACAGAATGACAGGATGGTTTGGGTTGGGAGGGACCTTCTAAAGGTCAGCTGGTCCAACCCCCTGCCGTGGGCAGGAGAAAACTATCCAAAATAGGGTCTTTAAGGGCAAAGCAGGGCAGGAATTTCATTGAAATGATACATTTACCTGGATTCTGTTAAACTCCAAGAGCCAGGAGTCACCCCAGCAGAGAGATGAACACCAACACAAGCCCTGGCTGGCTGTGCCCTCTTCCACCCCACACCGAAGGGAAATTTCCTCTGGCTGTGTCATCTGCCCTGGAACAGGAATTGTTCTCCAAAGGGCACTTTGGAAAACAGACCCAGCCTCATTTAGGGACCTCAATTCTCTTTGTGCTCCTCTAAGTTGAATGAAATGAGGTTTCAGGGTCCTCAAACAATACAATTAATGCCATTACAACAGAGTGCTTTGCAGTAACGACCTGGCACTGGAATGGAATTGCTTTTCTGGCACTAATGGGAATTCTTGCATTTCTAATGGGGCACATTTAGTGCAGACATATGTTTTAGAGGCTCTCTCCCATTTGTAAATATTGCAAGGTGTTTATTCCAGGGGTGGGATGCAGCTTTCCCCACAGCCCAGCTGGTTTTCCTGGTGCTTGTCCAGCAGCGCTTCTCCGGGATCCATTTGTGACTTTTCCAAGCTTTCCCCCCTCCTGCTGCCCAGAAGCTGGAGGAGGTTTAATAATAGATAATAACTCATGTAGCATTACCATGATTAAGTGCTCCAGCAAAAGCTCTGCCGAGTTCAAATGACCAGAGATGTAAATCCAGAAGGGACAGCTCCACTTTTTCCAGCTCATCGCACTGACTTCTCCAAGCATCCACTTTGTCTCCCTTGTACCCTGGGGGTTGTCTCAGAAGCTCTTCTGTTTCTCCTCTAATTGCCCTTCCCTAAAACACACCACGCTCCTCAGTTCCATCTCCTGATCCCTCCCCTGAAATAACAGCTCAGGAGGAGCTATTTTGCAGTCTCAGGTGACACCGAAGTCCCTGGTCCTGGGGACATCTCCCCTGTCCCTGTGCTGCCCCAGGGCTGCTCTCCTGTGCCACGTTCTCACCCAAAACAGAGGCTGTGTCCCCATGGGATGGTGCAGCAGGTCCAGGAATAGCCATCAGAACTTGTGTCCCTCCTGCTGGAATTCACAGGAACAAAAGCACAGGGACACGGAGTCCTCAGCCAGGTCGCTGCTGCTCCTGCTGGTGCTGCTGGATCAGGGGACCACGGAATGGTTTCGGTGGGAAGGGACCTTAAAACCCATCCAGTGCCACCCCCTGCCATGGGCAGGGACACCTTCCACCAGCCCAGGTTGCTCCAAGCCCTGTCCAACCTGAGCTTAGACACTTCGGGATCCAGGGGCAGCCACAGCTTCTCTGGGCAACCTGGGCCAGGGCCTCCCCACCCTCCCAGCCAGGAATTCCTTCCCAATATCCCACCTAAATCTCCCTTTTTCCAGCTTAAAGCCATTCCCTGTGTCCTGTCCCTCCATCCCTTGTCCCCAGTCCCCCTCCAGCTCTCCTGGAGCCCCTTTAGGCCCTGCAAGGGGCTCTCAGCTCTCCCTGGATCCTTCTCCTCTCCAGGTGAACCCCCCCAGCTCTCCCAGCCTGGCTCCAGAGCAGAGGGGCTCCAGCCCTTGGAGCAGCTCCATGGCCTCCTCTGGGCTCACTCCAGCAGCTCCACATGGTTATGTCAGCACGTTCCCAAGACCTGCTGTATCCATCCATCCATCCATCCATTGATCCCATTGCATGGATAACAGTGGGATCCCCCACACTGGTGTAACCGGTGCATCCACAGCCACAGCATTCAGGGGACCCAAATAAGACTTTTCCTACAGGAACAGCCCGGCCTCCCTAAAATCCCCCTTCCTCTCTGGTGATGAGGGAGGACCCTGGGCTCAGTAACCCCTGGTGACTTCACTAAACAAAGGCAGAGCCTCTCTGCAGTGCCCTTCTCCACGGAGAGTGCCCAGCTGGGCACCTTGGCTGGATCCCAGCAAAAAGAATTCTCTCCTAAAGGGAAAAGGATTCCCAGGCAAACAGGAGCAAGGGCAGTCTCAGCTAATGGGGGTGAGGCCTTGCAAGTCCCCGAGTCTCAGTGTCATTAGTGAACATGTTGTAGCAAAGATGAGGAGAAGGGATGGACAGGCAGGGAGTGACCTCCTGGTGGAGGCTCAGGATCAGGATAATTAGTGGACTCATTACCCCCTTCCCCAGCACAGACCTGTCTCCTTTTCATCCTGTGCCTTGGTACCAAACCAGGCACCTTCTGGTAAAACAAAATGTCAGCAAATGAAGGTCACGAAGCAGGAAAAGCTGCTTCACACACTCTGTGAAATCGCTGCCACCCCAGGTCACCTCAGCACAGCTGCTCCTTTGAGTTGGTTGTTTTATGGGATGTGTGATCTCCAGCCCTCTCATCCATCATTTCCAGCTCTCCCACCATCCAGCACCAGCCACATTTGAGCCAACACTGATCACCAGAGGCACAAAGAGACCCTGCCCCTGTAACAGGGAATTCGGGTCCTGCTCACACAGGGGGGTCTCTGGCACAACCCACGGGTTCCTGGGGAAGGGGGTGTCCAGCAAAACTGTGGGAAGCCAAAATCAAGATGTCAAATCACTGGAAATTATCCTGGTTGCAAAGTAAAGGTCAGACTGTGCTTGCTGGGAGCGTTGTTAATGTAAATCAAGCTCTCAGGGCACCATGGGCTCATCAGCTCCTGCTCCTGCAGGGAGAGTGGCTGGAACAGGCGGGATCTGGAGTTTTCCACGGGAGACACAAGGAAGACCTGCTGGGTTCCACTGTGTCAGAATGCACAAAGGGAATGCTTGGAACACAAAGGGAATGCTTGGAACACAAAGGGGGGGTTTGCTTTGCATTTTTTTTGATTCATTCAAAGAACCAGCTGCAAATCTTTGCCAGAGGGAACCAGAGCCGGGGCCAAAGTAATCCTGGAATGGTTTGGGTTGGAAGGGACATTAAAGCCCATCCCATCCCACCCCCTGCCATGGGCAGGGACACCTTCCACTAGCCCAGGGTGCTCCAACCTGGCCTTGGACACTTCCAGGGATCCAGGGGCAGCCACAGCTTCTCTGGGATATCCATTCCAGTCCCTCCCCACCCTCCCAGCCAGGAATTCCTTCCCATCTCCCGTGCCCAGCCAGGCTGTGATTAGTGCCCCAATATCCCTCTCCCCTTCCCAGGCCCACAGGGACACACCCTGGGCCAACAGTCATCTGAAGACCAAACTGAAATGTCCTGTTGGCACTGGGATCCACCCCACAGGCAGGAATTCTGCAACACTTGATTGTGCTGCACGGAATATTAGACATTTATTAAACACCTGGGGTTGCTGCCCAGCTTTGGGATGACTTTTTTGAGTCTGTATGTTGGTGAGAGAGGTTTTTTCACACTGAGCAGCACTGGGCTGGGAGAGCTGCTGCTTTCCCCTAAATACTGGAAACCAAAGCCAAAAACCCTGAGCAGGTCGAGGTCCCCAAAGCCTTTTTGTGGCTTCACCCACAGCTGAGCTGCTTGGTTTTATTTCCAGCCCATACAGAAGGATTAGACTTAGAAATGGGGAGGGATGTGTATTTTGGAGCCTCTGAATCATTATCTGTATCTCTCCAGTGAGAGATTTTGTATCTTTTTGCCACCTTTCCTCTAAAGGAAGGACAATCAGCAAACCCTTTATATCCATTTCAATAAACTCACCAGCTGGAGACACTGGCGAGGCCATTCCTGAGTTTCTGCTGGAACACCAGGGCCTGTGTGAAGCTGTTGGTCCCAATATCTCAAATATTCACAGTTAAATATGAACCCAGAGGGTAAATGCTCATCCTGTGAACCTAATGATGCTCCTGGAGAGGGGAGGGCTTCCTTCCAGAGCTCCTCCATGGAGCTGTTGGAGCAGGATAATGGCACCTCAAAGGCTACAGTGAGGGAGGGATGTGGAAAAAGGTGTCAAGGAAAGCAATGAACAGGGCAATTTATTTCTCCTTTTTTCTCTCCACGTCTCCCGTGCTCCCTTTAGGCTCAGGTTTCTTCACAAGCGATTCATTCTTGTGACTTGTCATTTTAACAACTGCTCACACTTTCAGAGGACATTTCCAGGGGAAAGAAACCCACAGAAAAAAATGCTGCGAAGCTGCAGCGGAAAACGGGAAATATTTTCCTTTTCTCTGCCTTTATCAGTGGCAGAACCATCTCCTGCCAACCAGATGATCTCTCTGTTATTAAATAACTCATTAAGGGCTCAGACAATCCATGGCCTGCAGGGCTGCTTTGTAGGAGCTGAATTCCATCCCCGTCCATTCCTGTCTCTGGGATGGAGAATTTGACAGGAGTAATTTGAGGGTGAAGGAGGAGAATTCTGTTGTGTGTCATAAACTGTGATTAAAGGTGTACCAACTACCACTGGATCCTCATATTTTTGGGAGAAACACGTCCATATATATTTTAACCACCACAAGGGCTCTGGTCCTGTGGCACAGGGTGGGAGATGAGCTTTGCTGACCACTTTTGGTGCCCTGACAAATTAAATGTCCTTAAAGCCTCCTCCCATTGAGCACAAAGGCCACAAAGCTTTTATTATCCTCTTAAAAATGAAAGACAAACACTGTGATGCCTTGTTTTTTCATATTCTGTACATCACCTAGGATTGAAAATTGACTTATGGATCCCAGTTATTCCAAGTAAACCCCTTTCAGGCTGTTTTCTGAGGAAGTTTCTCATACATGAGCTTTTCCTACCTCTTGCAGGTCAAGTGGAGCTTTTCCTCCTCTCACACAGCATCATCTCCCATTTGTCTGTCAGTCAAAAACTTCAGGTCTTTTTCCAAGTCTTCAGGGGCCCAAGGCTGTGGAATTCAATGCAAATAGAAAAGCTTAATTCCCTGGAAAAAATCATGGACCTCATGGAGCCCCAGCCCCACATCCCTCCTGCCCCCACAGATAAACACCCAATGGTTTGGGTTGGAAGGGACCTTAAAGCCCATCCCACTCCACTCCCTGCCATGGGCAGGGACATTCCCACCATCCCAGGTTGCTCCAAGCCCCATCCAGCCTGGCCTGGAAATCCTTTAGACCCAAGGGCTGGAGGTTCATGAACAACCAGGAGCCTAAAAGAGAGTTTTGAGGGAAATGTGTGTGTGCAAGGGAAGGAATAAAGAATGGGGATAGAGGCCACCAGGAAAGTGCATGGAAGTACCAGATAAATGTAATTAAGGAGACCAGGGAATTCCAAAAAAAGGAGAAATTGAAGAATGATCCCACAAAATGCATCAGAGATGGGAAGAAGAAACTGG
Source organism: Neopelma chrysocephalum (assembly GCF_003984885.1). Classification (NCBI taxonomy): domain Eukaryota; kingdom Metazoa; phylum Chordata; class Aves; order Passeriformes; family Pipridae; genus Neopelma; species Neopelma chrysocephalum. The sequence goes on along the minus strand of NW_020897992.1, from coordinate 891,919 downwards.
GTAAGTCCAGGAGTCAGGGAGAAAGGAAGGTTTGGGAAGGTTTGGGAAGGTTTGGGAAGGTTTCGGAAGGTTTCGGAAGGGAAGGGAAGGTTTGGGAAGGGAAGGTTTGGGAAGGTTTGGGAAGGGAAGGTTTGGGAAGGGAAGGTTTGGGAAGGTTTGGGAAGGTTTGGGAAGGTTTGGGAAGGTTTGGGAAGGGAAGGGAAGGGAAGGGAAGGGAAGGGAAGGGAAGGGAAGGGAAGGGAAGGGAAGGGAAGGGGCTCTCTGAGGGGGCACTGTGGTGTCCTGAGGGAGCTCAGCTGGGCTGTGAGAACACAAATGTCTCAGTTTTGTCCTTACCTTGGAGATCTCTCAGACTCTCAGGGCTTCTGTAGTTGCATCCCAAATAACTCAGAGTGGTTTGGGAGTCTGGGAAGTGGTGGCAGCTGATAATGAATCATTCTGAGAAGGAAAGACATGGAAACCAACTAAGTAAAAGCAGCCAGTGCCCATGTACACGATCCAAACAGCTGGATCATGGCATTATCCCATTACAGCCCCTCCAAACCATATTCCTGACCAGGAGGGACCACAGGACACCCAGGAGATTTCCTGCTGGGAGCCCTTGAGTGTCACCACTGTCTCCATATCATGGTCTGGACATAATTCTTCAAGCACAGGCCAAAGCCAATAATTAGCTCAGTGTGTAATTATCTCTTTCAGCACCTCTGCAGTTCAGACTCTGTGAGGAATTTATTTCCTGAAGGGCTTCGGAGGGTTTTGCAAGTACAGAATGAAATTTGTTAACTGTTAATAACTCCCAAATTAGCTCATTTATTAAGGGTTGGAAATAACTCAGCCCTGTCAGCCGGAATCAACAAGTTATCTGGGAACGTAAAGAGGCAAAGAAACAAAAGAATATTTAACCCTCTCCAGTCCAAGGCAGGGGGAGGACCAGAGATATCAAAGGATGTCTCAGTTCATGGCTGGGAGGGTGGGGAGGCCCTGGAATAGAATTCCCAGAGAAGCTGTGGCTGCCCCTGGATCCCTGGAAGTGTCCAAGGCCAGGTTGGAGCAACCTGGGCTGGTGGAAGGTGTCCCTGCCCATGGCAGGGGTGGCACTGGATGGGCTTTGAGGTCCCTTCCCACCCAAGGTGTTCTGGGATTCCATGACTCTGCTGGACCCTCTGAGCTTGTTCACCACTTTATTTTATTTTGGGCTTTTCCCCTTTTGAGCACTGCTTGAGGAATTGTTTCAGAGTTCAGCTCCTCTCCCAGCACAACCCCCCAGGTCTGACTGACACAAACTCCCTGGTGAGAGATGCCCTGGGATGGCACCAGGAGCTGAGCAGGAACAGACACACAACTACTGTGGAAAATATTCCCATTTGGGAGCTGTGGGATGGCAGCAGGAGCTGAGCAGGAACAAACACACAACTACTGTGCAAAATATTCCCGTTTGGGAGCCCTTGGAACAGACCTGCAGGTCTCGTGGATCCAGGAGGAAAGTCCTGGCTGTGCCCTGGATCTCTGCCCCCTGCAAGGGTCACTCCTTTGTCCTGCTCTCCCATGGCCACTGGAGATAAATATTGTATCTTGGAAGCCCTTCTCTAGTCCTTGTGTTACATGTGAACCCCAGGCAGGCCGAGGGAAGCAATTTAACAGGGGGAAGCATCTCTCAGTGGATTTGACAGGAATATCACAGTCACTGGGTGAAATAAGGGCAGCAAATTGACTGCAGGGCTCTGGGGAAACCTCTGAGTGCTGGGAGTCTAATGGGTTATTCCCAGATAGAACCAGAGCAGCTTCAAGGGGCTGCAGCAGCAGTGACTGAGCCAGAGTGTCCCTAATGAGCAGCACAGTCCCCGTGTGACTCACTGAGCAGGACCCTCTGACCCCGCTGGGAGAGCAGTTCTGAGAGCTCCAACTCCCACAAAACTCGAGCTGGGAAGGGGCTGGAGCAGCAGGAGGGGCTGAGGGAGCTGGGGGGGCTCAGCCTGGAGAAAAGGAGGCTCAGGGGGGACCTTCTGGCTCTGCAACCCCCTGACAGGAGGGGGGAGCCGGGGGGGGTCGGGCTCTGCTGCCAGGGAACAAGGGACAGGAGGAGAGGGAACGGCCTCAGGCTGTGCCAGGGGAGGCTCAGGTGGGACATGAGGAGGAATTTGTCCCTGGAAAGGGTGGTGAGGCCTTGTCAGGGGCTGCCCAGGGAGGTTTGGAGTGCCCAGCCCTGGAGGTGTCCCAGGAAGGCCTGGCCGTGGCACTCAGTGCTCTGGGCTGGGGGACAAGGGGGGCATCGGGCACAGGGAGGATCCATGGGCTGGGAGGGCTTTTCCAGCCTCAGGGGTTCCATTCTATGATTCCATGATGAGCAAACACCCTTGCAGGAGCCCTTGGTTCAGAAATAGCTCTGAGTTCTGCTCTGGGTTTTCTCCTGACCTTGCCTCCTGTATTCTCACCATGGATAGGGTCTCCTGGGAAAAAGAACAAGCTCTTCCATGGATTCAGTTACACATTTCAAGTGAGGGTTTGGGGAAAACTAGAGAAACATAGAAATGGGTTTGGTTTCTACCTGACAGGAGGGAGGAGCCGGGGGGGTGTCGGGCTCTGCTCCCAGGGAACAAGGGACAGGAGGAGAGGAAACGGCTCCAGCTGTGCCAGGGGAGGCTCAGGTTGGATATTAGGAAAAAAATAATCATGGAGAAGGTTGCAAAGCAACCTGGTGAGCACAGTGCTGGAGTCCCCATCCCGGGAAGTGCCCAAAAACCGTGGGGATGTGGCACTGGGGGATGTGGTTTCGTGGTGAACGTGGTGGTGCTGGTGGAGAGTTGGACTTAAAGGTCTTTTCCAACCTTAACAATTCCATGAGTCCGTTTTACAAACACGTGAAGGAAAAGTCTAAAAGCAACCTTGATCCCCAACCCCTCAGGCCAGAGGTGTTCCTGGTGAATTCCCAGCCCTGGGGGCACTGGAGGCAGCACCATCTCCCCGTGACAAATGGGGCAGCTTTATCTCCAAACACAGACAACACAAAGCACCCTGATAAGGGCAAGGAATTTGTTTGCTTCTAATGGATTTCTGCCACTGGGAACAGAAATAAATGTCCTGTCAATTTGTAATAAATATATACACCTGCCTTATCTCTGGTGTTAATCTGAGGAAGCAAAAGCTGTCTAATAAGAAGTGATAATATTTATTTTAACCTCTCCAAATCCTCAATGACACAGAGGAACGTGCGTATTTCCAACTCCACGGGGTTTGTAATCCATTCCAGTATTTGGAAATATTATTTGAGGCCATTTTTTATCCCTTTGGATCAAAACAGAAATAGACTGTAAATACAGGTTTTTTGTGGTCAAACCCAAGAGGTTACTGACTTTCTGAAGCTTTGACCGTGGTAAAGGAGATGCTGGGACTCCTCTCCAAGCTGTATCCAGTGGGATGATCACTTCTTATCTGAGAACTCAATTTAAAACCATCCAAATCAGTAAGAAAACACCTTTAAAAGCCAATTTTTGCCAGTGATTTGAAATGAGTTACCTGCAGAGAGACTCAACAGATCTTAATCTGCTATGTGGGACCTGTGAGAACATTTAACATGAAAATCCATCAGCTCCCAGATCACTTTGCTGAACTCGGGGAAGAAATTGCTGTGTTGGGAGAGAGGAGGAATTGTAACTAAAAGAGAGGGAAGAGGGGCAGGAAAATGTTTCTATAAAAATAGTGTGGGCACAGGCCCAGGGCAGGGACTGTCCCTGTGCTGGCACTGCTGGGGCACCTCCAGTGCTGGGGCACTTCTGGGATCTCAGACAAGGGAGACACGGAGGGGCTGGAGCGTGTGCAGGGAAGGGAAGGGAGCTGGGAAGGGGCTGGAGCAGCAGGAGCAGCTGAGGGAGCTGGGGGGGCTCAGCCTGGAGAAAAGGAGGCTCAGGGGGGACCTTCTGGATCCCTAAAATTCCCTGGAAGGAGGTTGGAGCCAGGGGGGGTCGGGCTCTGCTCCCAGGGAACAAGGGACAGGAGGAGAGGGAACGGCTCCAGCTGTGCCAGGGGAGGCTCAGGTGGGACATGAGGAGGAATTTGTCCCTGGAAAGGGTGGTGAGGCCTTGGCAGGGGCTGCCCAGGGAGGTTTGGAGTGCCCAGCCCTGGAGGTGTCCCAGGAAGGCCTGGCCGTGGCACTCAGTGCTCTGGGCTGGGGGACAAGGGGGGCATCGGGCACAGGGGGGATCCATGGGCTGGGAGGGCTTTTCCAGCCTTAGTGACTCTGGGATTCTACGTTTGGAATTGGCTGCTGATGGTGGGAAGTGCACAGAGGGCAGTGAAATCAGTGCCACGGAAGGAACGGGACTCAGACCCACCAGGACAAAACTCTGCAGAACTCTGCTGGGTTTAATCAGCCAAAATTTCCAACCTAAATTAAGTTTCCAGCTCCCACTGCAGCAACCCCCCCTGATCACACACACACTGCACACGGGGCTGTGGTGGCTCCTGAGCACTCCAACCCATTCCATGGGAGTCCAGAAAATAAACCAGCACTTGGCAGGAGAGAGCAGGAACCTCCAACAGGGAGGAAAACCTTGGAAAGCACATCTTACAGGCCAAAAGGCTCCCTAAGGAAATCAGGGGAAGCAGGGACTGTGCTGAGCCAAAAGGCCTGATTTAGGTGAAACCCATCTGGATGAAAATGTCAGACAAGGGGGTGCTAAAAGAAAGGAAAATATAAAGATTGCTGATGAGGGATGTCAGAACCAGGAGCTGATCCCATCTTATGGCTTCTCATTTTTCAGTAGACGTTGTTCATATCAAAAAATGAGATTTTGGGATCCAAAATTATCAGCATTTGGTTCTGTATAAAGTGGCAAAGTTTGGGTAAGGCTGTTATCCCATCCTTTCCTGTTGTGCCTTACTCCCTTGGCTCAGGTTAGTCAGACTTTGCCAAAAGAGTAATTTCTGTGCATTTTAAGCATTTTCTAAAACACAAGATCTGGGCAGGAGGAAGAGACAAGGCACCAGAGTGGACAGGGCCTGGGTGGGCAGCTCCTGGCTGTGGCTGCTCTCCCACCACAGCTGAGTCAGGAACCATCTGTGGTCCCACATTCCATGTCTTTCAAGCCTTTCCAAGGGACAAGTTGACATTTCAGAGCTTCCCCCCCTGCCCATGACAGCAGCCAGTGGTAACTGTCCCATAAATGGATGCTGGTTGCAATTCCAGCTCAGTCCTTGAGCCCTGGGGAGGGAACCTGGGGTGGCTGTGAGATTCAAACCCAGGGAACCATCACAAACTGCTCACAGCAAAACCTCCAGAGCAAAGGAAGGGTTTTGCCTCCTTCCCAGGGTTTGCTGCCCGTCCTTTAGTGACAGAGCACAGAGGACTGGGGTGATACAAGCAGATGGAGCACTTCTCATTTCTGTGTCCCTCCTGCTCCCTGACTGGCACCAGGCCATCAGTCAGTGGCACTGAGTCCCTGGTGCTCCCTGCACATTCCTGCTGCTTCCCAACACTGCCAGGCTGGGGGTTAATGGATCACTGACACCACACAGATGGGATCGACGCCAACGGGGCTGTGGAGGGAACCTCAGGGTGACCTGAGCAGCAAAAGGTGACCTTGGACATGAAGATGACAGATAAAAGCTCAGTTCTGGCTGTTCTAAGGCAAAGGAAGCCTTGGACACGTGAGCAGGGGGATCCAGGCTCTCCTTGTCTAAACTCCCTGTTGGCAGAGCAGTTGTGGGAAGGGATGGACACAGGCAGAGCTGGTGGGGGGGTGTGACCATGACAATCAGCATTAGAGAGGATGAAAATGCTGCTTCTTGGGCAGGATTTGCCATTTCACTGATCACAGAATCACCAAGATTGAACTCTGAGGTCACCAAGTCCAACCATTGCCCCACCACGTTCTCAAGTGCCACATCTCTGTTTTTGGAACACTCCCAGGGATGGTGACTCCACCACCTCATTTGCTGCAGCCTTCCAGAAACCCAGACCATTCCAGTGCTTTCAGGAATTACACCTTTGGGATCAATGCAAACATTCACTCTCACAACACTGAACCAGGGACCTCACTGTTACTGTGTTTCTCCAGGTGGAAAGTCAGTTCTGAACTCAAACCATCCTGCCATTTTTGGAATGAACAGGGATCCTCTGTCAGTCTTGGAGAACTCTCAGAAACTATTTCCATTTTCAGGCAATGCCCTTTCTGAGGACACTCTTCCAAACTCTTTCCCAAAGTTCTGTGCTCTCAGTGCTTTCCCTCTGCACCCCCTGCACAAAAGCTCTCCCAGCCTCTTCATCTTCCATCCAACTGTGCAGCTCTCATTTGAACTTTTTAATGGATGCACTTTAGGAAACCAAACCCTTTGGATCTCGTTCCTCATTAGCAAGGGAAAGGCTGAGCTTTTGTCTTGGCTCAGTTTGGCTCCTCTGTGTGTGATCTGTGGGAGCTGAGCCGGGCTGGCCACGGCACCAGTTCCTAATCCAATTATCCCATTGTGTTCCCCTTCTCCTTGTCAGGGACCTCGTGTCTTCTTTGCACAACATGAAAGACACCCTTAAACCCTGGCACTAATTAGTTCACACATTAATGTTGCCTAAGGCTGCCCAGATCCCTCTGCCTGAGGGGCTGGGAGAGCTGGAGGGGTTCACCTGGGGAAGAGAAGGATCCAGGGAGACCTGAGAGCCCCTTGCAGGGCCTAAAGGGGCTCCAGGAGAGCTGGAGAGGGACTGGGGACAAGGGATGGAGGGACAGGACACAGGGAATGGCCTTAAACTTAAAAGAAGAGAGATTTAGATGGGATCTTGGGAAGGAATTCCTGGCTGGGAGGGTGGGGAGGCCCTGGAATAGAATTCCCAGAGAAGCTGTGGCTGCCCCTGGATCCCTGGAAGTGTCCAAGGCCAGGTTGGAGCAACCTGGGCTGGTGGAAGGTGTCCCTGCCCATGGCAGGGGTGGCACTGGATGGGCTTTAAGATCCTTTCCATCCCAAACCATTCCAGAGTTCCATGATTATCGACCCTGGACCTTTACAGCCTGGTTTCTGCTCAGGGAGCTCTGTGTGCTCTGGGCTCTGTGTTGATAGCTCAGCCACTGCAGAGAAGCTTTAAATGGCACAAACCCTCCCTGGCTGCTGGGAAAGCCTTAAAGGTTATGGCAACAATTTTGATAAAGGTGCTACGAGACACAGGGTCCATTTTGGACCTGTAAAGCTCAGACCTGCCTGATTCCCCTGTGTTGATCACACAGTAACAGGATTAATCTTCCCCACAGCACTGCAATGTATCCCATGGAACAGAGAGCCTGGAGATGAACCCTGTTAATTGGGAATGAAATCCCACCAGGATACAAACCATCAAGTGGGGCCTGATCCAGACTTACAGGGACCAAGGGAGGTAAAGCCTCTGCTTTTTTTTTTTAACCTTGGGACAAGGTTTCCATGACCTTAAAGCCTCAGTGATTTAAATCCTGCCCGTTTCAGCTGCTCTTCCCGAGTGCTTTGGTCATTCAGAGCTGGGGACCAACAGTGTAAACAATGTTCATTAATGAGGAAATAAATCCTTTGCCAGGACTGCGGGGATTTCAATGAATTTTAAATCTTCCAAACCACATCTCTTGCTCTGGGAGGATTACAGCAGCCAATCGATTTGCTTTGATTCTGGGTGTTCATTTGTTTGGTTTCTTCTAATAAAAGGCACCCTGGGTGTTTATCAGCTCAACAGTTTATTTACAGCACTTTCCTTAAATCATGAACAGGGAGGGAAAGCAAACTGCTCGTGGGAAAGGTGTTGTGAGACCCAAAATGTAGGTGTTGGGTGAGGTTGGGGCTCCTCCAGGGGACAGGGAACCACCTCCTGCCCTTGTGCAGTGTCAGGGCAGTGGCTGCAAAATATGGAAATTCCTGTGCGGCCCCATTCCACATGGATTGAGGGAAGCTGCTGGTGATGGGAATGACTCACTCCCAGCAGCACATCAGGGGGCTTTGCTGCCTGCAAACCCACTGCCTGTGCCCTAAATGTGACAAGAAGAAAGGGTTTCCTGCTCAAGCAAAGATAATCCTCTGACAGCCAAGCGGGAATGGGATGAGCCCCTGCTGCTGGATGATCCCCTGACAGCCAGGAGGGAATGGGATGAGCCCCTGCTGGGTTTGTGGGGTCACCCAGCATGGCTGGCACCCTCCAGGGCTGGACAGCCCTTTCCATGGAGAACAATTTCCTAATATTCAGTGAAAAAGTATTGTTTTCCATGCAGCAGCTGGAAGGAACTACAACACATCTTCTCTCAGTATTTTCCTGTGTGTTATCACGTTATTGGAAGAGGAAGAAGTTCCCAAACACTTCCAACCAACTGCTGGCTACTGAAAAATACTTCTTGGAAAATCCACAGGCATTCAGGTAGGTCAGTGCTGGGAAAGGGCACAACTGGGGGCACTGAACTGAGCCTTACAAAGGCTGGCACTGAATTTTGGGTTTTCATTAAATAGAGGCTAATTTAGATCTTCAGCACTAAAATACAAAACATTATTTTCATAAAATCATGGGATCCCAGACTGGTTTGGGTTGGAAGGGACCTCAAAGCCCATCCAGTGCCACCCCCTGCCATGGGCAGGGACACCTTCCACCGGCCCAGGTTGCTCCAACCTGGCCTTGGACACTTCCAGGGATCCAGGGGCAGCCACAGCTTCTCTGGGCACCAATTTTGGGAGTGGGTTGTGCAGAGCAGGACCTCAGAGAGGAAAAAGGCAGGATCTACAACCAAGTCCTGCTGTGGGCAGTGGAACTCCAATATCTCCAGAACACAGCCAACCCACACTCTGCCAGAACTCCACATTTGGTCCTTCATCTCCTGCTCAACTTTGGCTGCAACATCCACAAGGTTCAACATTTATTAACCAGGACAAACAGCATTTTCCCAGACATTCCATTTCCTTGGGGATCCGGGCTGGAAGAACAGCCAATGACTGAGAGCCTGAGCTCCTCCCGTGCCAGACTGCCCGTGACAGGCTGCTGGAAATGCTTTGTACTTGTAATGCAATATGAAAATCAATTAAAAAAACTCCTCTTCCTTAATTAAGGCCAAACACATGTGTGAAACCGTGTGACAGGTTGTTCAATAATTCAGCTGGAGTGGGGAGCTGGGAAGAGCAAACAGCACTGGGAGGTGTTCAGAGCACAGGGTGAGAAGCAGCTGATCCAAACGGGAATGGCAGATGTTTGCTCTCCGTGTCCAACAAGTGTCATTGCCCAAAATAAGGGAAGAAACACTTCAGTGCAGCTGACAGGAATGTGGGAACAAGGATGGGCGGGTGGGACACTCCTCCTGACTGTGCAGCACCTCCATCAGCCCCTCCCCTGCTGCTCTGCCTTGGCTCTCCTGGGTCAGTGCCAGCCCAGCCACCCTCCCACCCCTCCCTCTGCAGGGCACAGGGATCAACTCCAGGGTTTTCCCTGGAGGTAAGGATGGGCAGGGTTCAAATCTCCAATCCTTCAGCTTCTGCAGTTTAATTTTCCACCTGCCCAGGTGCGTTTGGGGTTGTTTTGACACGTGCAGGGATGTGCCATTGAAACTCAGGGGCACTGAATCGGCCCTTGGGTTGGAAGGGACCTTAAAACTTGTCTCCTTCCACCCCCTGCCATGGGCAGGGACACCTTCCATAGCCCAGGTTGCTCCAACCTGGCCTTGGACACTTCCAGGGATCCAGGGGCAGCCACAGCTTCTCTGGGCAACCTGTGCCAGGGCCTCCCCACCCTCCCAGGGAAGGATTTCTTCCCAATATCCCACCTATCCCTGCCCTCCTCCAGCTCAAAGCCACTGGTGGTTTGCAGCAGGCAATGTCTTACACTCTGTCTGGGAGGAAAACAGGGAAGACTCTTCTGCCCTGAGAGAGGTGGCAAAGGAAGCCAAGACCTCTCCATCACTGACACCCAGAGCAAAGCACTCAAACACCTTTTGTGCCTCTGCTCTGTCTCACAGAGATTTATGATTCCAGGCAACACTGCCTTTATTCTACACCAAGTGCAGCTGCAGCCCAAAGATGTGTTTGCTCTGTGGGAAATGAACAGTCCTGAACAAACCTGGAGCCATTTGGGAGCTGCTCCTGCACAGGCAGGGCCCAAAGCAGTGCAGGACAGGGGAGGATGGATTGCAGGAGCATCCCTGGTCAAAGTGCTGTGCAGGGAAAAGAGCCCCACTCCTACAAAAAGAATCCTTTTCCTGCGTGAAGCAGAGGCAGGAGTGGAGTGGGGCTGATGGTCCTGGGAGAGGGCAGCTCCCAGGGGGGCTCCCCAAATGCCTGGGATTGAGATGGCACTGGGGGTAAAGTGGGAAGGGAGAGGGGACAGGAGGCTGTGTTTTACCCCCAAAAGCCTCCCGGGGTGCAGGGCAATGGACCTGTGTCAGGGTCACTGCTGAGGAGTGACACAGAGCTGAGATGAAGCAGCTCCAGTAAATAGAGTCCCTGTTTTTGAACAGAATTCCCTTGTGGAGTCAGACAGGCTCCTCAGCACCACAGGGAGACTGGATTTAGCTATTCCAGTGGCACTGCTCAGTCAGGATCAGGTCCTTGTCCTTCCCTAGTGAGTAACAGAACAGACCTACAGGGTCAGAAACCTGGAGCTCCCCTGAAGTTATGGAATAAACCTGCGGACACAGTGCCCACAAGCTCAGGTGACTCCTGAGTCCTCAGCCAGAAACTCATTCCCTCATTAAACCCTGGACTGGCCTCCCTGCACACAAATGCACAGACACTGGTTCAGTGGGTTCAGTAACTCCCAGCTAAGATAACACAACATCTGTTCTCCCTTCATTCGCTCCCCTCACAATTCCACCGGTGCCTTAAACCCAGCAGGGAGGAAAATTGGAGCTGCTGGAGCGAGTCCAGAGGCCATGGAGATGCTCCAAGGGTGGAGCCCCTCTGCTCTGGAGCCAGGCTGGGAGAGCTGGGGGGGTTCACCTGGAGAAGAGAAGGCTCCAGGGAGACCTGAGAGCCCCTTGCAGGGCCTAAAGGGGCTCCAGGAGAGTTGGAGAGGGACTGGGGACAAGGGATGGAGGGACAGGACACAGGGAATGGCTTCCCACTGCCAGAGTGTGGTACCTTGTCCCATTGTATCCTGGAATCCCTCTGATCTGTTCAGAGCATCACACCCCCTTCCCACCCCTCCCTCTGTGCCCAGGGGAGGCAATGTCCATATTTCACTTCCCAGACTTCCCCAGCAATCCCAGAGAGTGGCAGATCCACCCCACAGCTTCAGAGGATCCGTGTTCCGTTCCTTTTACCCCCTGCAGGTGATTTGACAACAGATTTCTTCCCCTGACACTTATCAACCAGTCAGTCCTTTCCACAAGGACAAAAGCAAAATTCCTGGTTTTTCTCAGACCACCAGTTAGAGCTGTGCCCTCCCCAGCTGTTCTCTTATTCCTGGAGAACTGAAATTTTCCTGCTTGTGCTGGACTCTGCTGTAAGCACAGAGTTCAGCCCAGCCTGGACACCTCCCTGTTCCAGCAGCAGGAGGATCAAACAGAGAATTGTTCTGATGACCTTCAGTGCAGGACACACATGAGCAGCAAAATTGTCCCTGATGTGCCCGAAGCACAACCCTGCAAAATTTAAGGGCTCATCTTCCTCTTGCCACGAACAAGAAAAAGGATGTACCTCGGGTTTGACAATTAAAAAAGTGATTTTTCAGGATTGTTCACCATTTTTAGTCCCTGTTCATCTCCTCCCCCGCCCTGCCCTGTCGCCCCAGCACATGAACCTTTCCTGGCTCAGCCTCACCATCAAAGACATTTCTGGCAGAAAGAGAAAAATCCCCCAAAAAAGTGTTGTACGTGGTGGGTTTTTGAAGCAGAGGGAGCACTCTGTGTCACTGTGGCTCTGCAGTTCATTACAGAACTCCCTGCCCCAGGACAGTGTACTCTGCAAGCCACAATTTCATTTTAATAGGGGAGGATCTTATCCATGTGGATGAATCCCTGAGGGGAGGGAATGATGGGGATGGAACCAGGATTCTCTCAGCACTGACAGGACAGAGGCACAAATTAAACACTACAAAATTCTGTCTGAACACAAGAAAACACATTTTTCCTGTGAAGGTGGGCACAGGTTGCCCAGAGAAGCTGTGGCTGCCCCTGGATCCCTGGAAGTGTCCAAGGCCAGCTTGGAGCAACCTGGGACAGTGGAAGGTGTCCCTGCCCATGGCAGGGGTGGGGCTGGATGGGCTTTGAGGTCCCTTCCCACCCAAACCAGTCTGGGATTCTGTTAAGACAGAGGAAAAGCAGTGTCCTGGCCCTGCTGCAGTTTCTGGGCCTTTCCACAGGAAGCTGACAGGAATCCTAAGGCGTTATGCTAATGGATTTGGGAATATTAAAGAGCTCCCTGCTGTGCACTCACATCCCTGTGCCATCTCTGCCAAGCACAGGCAGCTCCCATGGCTGGGACAAAGCCAGGAATGAGGCAGATACAGCCTCCAGCCCCTTTTCCAGGTGTCTAAAGGGAAGAACAAGCCCTTGGAGCAGAGCTCAGACCTTGGTTTGGTCAGCACAGAGCAGACTGATCCGTGGGGACTGCACCTCTCCATGTGCCCCAGGCCATCAGCACTTCCCAAAATTCCTTCCTGTGAAAGAGCCCAGGTCACAACACCCCACCCCAGGGATCATGGCTGCCCCTGCTGCCCCCGGGGCCTGTGGGAGGCTGGCACAAAACCCCCTGCCAGAATCCCTGGGGATTTACACTGGGCATTGAAAATCCAAACCAATTATCTCAGTGCTCATTAACACAATGAAACCTTGCAAAATGTGGGTTGTGTGCACTCATGGAATCCCAGGATGGTTTGGGTGGGAAGGGACCTCAAAGCCCATCCAGTGCCACCCCTGCCATGGGCAGGGACACCTTCCACCAGCCCAGGTTGCTCCAACCTGGCCTTGGACACTTCCAGGGATCCAGGGGCAGCCACAGCTTCTCTGGGAATTCTATTCCAGGGCCCTCCCCACCCTCCCAGCCAAGAATTCCTTCCCAATATCTGAATAAAGTTTAATTCCAGCAACAGGACATGCTCCAGGCAGCCCAGGATTTCCAGAGAACAGACAGAGCAGGACTGGGGGAGAGCTGCCAGGCCAGGATGGTCCTGTTGGGATGCACGTCCTCTCCAGGCACAGCTGCCAGGAGGACTGGGAGCTCTTTGCTTTTAACATAAAACAAACACACTCCTTCCCCTCTGCCCTTCAGGTCACACATTCCATTTGTATTCTTCTCCTCCTGAATCCACAGTGGAGAGTAATTGCCTGGGAGTGAGTGACTGGACTGCACAAACAGGAGGGTTGTTAATTCTGGGGTCATTATCCTGCTGGGGAATGGAGGAGCCAGAGCTGGCAGCTGAGATGAGATTCTGAAGGCAAACACTTGTTAGAGTCAACTCTTAAATGATTCACTCTGAAACATGAGTTTGGGCCACTAATTACAACAATGCAAAACTTTTTACTATTAAACAGAGAAGTCTATCAAGGAACATGATAGACAGAATCATGGAGTCCTGGAATGGTTTGGGTTGGGAGGGACCTTAAAAACCATCTTATTCCACCCCCTGCCCTGGGCAGGGACACGTTCCACTAGCCCAGGTTGCTCCAACCTGGCCTTGGACACTTCCAGGGATCCAGGAGCAGCCACAGCTTCTCTGGGCAACCTGGGCCAGGGCCTCCCCACCCTCCCAGCCAGGAATTCCTTCCCAATATCCCATCTCTCCCTGCCCTCTGGCAGTGGGAAGCCATTCCTCTGTCCATGGCCTCTCCCAGTCTCCCAAGCCCAGCTGAAGCCCCACATCCCTTCCCAATCCCCTCTCCCTGAGCAGCTCTAATGCCACTGGATCCCAGGCCCTGGTAGCCAGGTTTTTTTAGCCAGACTACAGAAGGCCACCCATGTGATTTCTGGATCAGGAAAGCAACTCCCAATATTGCCAACCAGCTGTAACCCACTACCACCCCATCCCCAGTGTCGCTGAGGGCTCGCAGGGAGTTGGGGTCTCACGGGGGTATTTCCCAACCCCACCTGCAGACAGGAGCACCTGGGTTTTGTCTCTCCACAGGATGCCCTGGAGCATCCCAGCTCCTGATTAAATCAAATGCCAGCTTGGATTCTGCCTCACAACTTCTCTGTAGAGCTTGGTGTTCGGCTGCTGAGCAGAGCCCATCACAAATTATTAATGAGTGAGTTCCATCTCCCTGTGCCCCTTTATTAGGCTGCTCAGCAGAGCCAAACCTTCAAAGTCCAGAGAGTGAAAGGATTGAGAAGCAGTGGGTTATTGAGAGAGGTGTGTAAATCCTGCCATTAATAATGGTTTAAAGGCAGGGAGTGTACACAGGGATAATTCCTCAGGCAGAGCCAGGAGCAGCCCAGACAATGGCAACAGCATCTCTAATTAAAGGATGAGTCAGTGATTAATTAAACTTCTTTCAGAAAGAAAGTAGACACAAAATCCCCCCCTTCTGGAGACTTGCAGGCCATGCACTGGGCACAGGGAGGGGAACTCCCCAACACCTGGGGCTGCTCCAGCCCAAACCAACTCCAGGCCACCATTCCCACTGTTATTGTCCGTGCCTCCCTCTGTGAATACAATCCGTGGAATTTGATGCTGGTTTGGACTTACCAGTGACATTTTACTGCCAGGTTTTCTTTAAATCCTGTCCCTTGGTGACATGCTCACCTCCACATCCTCCAGGAGAGGTTTCCCTGCTGCTCCAGCAGTGCCCAGGTGTTCATTGCTCTGATCTCCACTGTCGGCACCGAGGGGCTGATCCAGGACTGTCCATCCTCTCCTGGGAACAAAGCAGGGACAAATCGTTTGTCTCTTCCCAGCATTCAACCAAACTGCTGCTTTTCCACCGTTCCCTTTCACAGGCTGAACACTCACCCTGGGCCAGTGGAAGGTGTCCCGCCCATGGCAGGGGCTGGAACTGGAGGGGCTTGAAGGTCCCTTCCAACCCAACCCACCCTGTGATTCCGTGATAATTCAGTCCCCTCCTGATGTCCACGTGTACATCTCACCCATCATCACCTGATTCCCAAGTTGCAGGGACACCTCCCCCTGGAGCAGGATGCTCCAGGACTGCTCCAGCCTGGCTCCCCCTCTCCCTGTTCCCGGTGCTGGTGCCGTGCCCACCCGGCTCTCCCGGCAGGGCTCAGGCTGGTTTGGCTCCACGGATGGAAAGTTCACCCTGACTTGCCCAAGGCAGAAATGTGGTGATGGCCTCAGTCATTCCAAATGTCACTTGTAGCACAAAGCCACCCTGACATTTCCAATCCCCGCTCGGATTTCAACGAGGGGTCACTCGGGGCCGGTTGGGAATCGCTGCAGCGCTTCCCACCTGTTACCCCTGCAAAGTCCATAAACACTGAGAAACGAAGGAGCTGCGTCCCTGGGAAATTCAGATGCCACTGATCAAATGAGTATCTGACCCCATTTTACAGAAGTGATGAGCTATAAATGCAGATTGCAGGTGAGCTGTGTTTTAGGAGCAGGTCTGGGCGAGCAGCACGGTGTGTGCCCTGCTCACAGAGCGTGGGGCTCATTGGGATCCAAACCTCCAGTTCTGCTGGTTTTCTCTGGTTCAAATTCTATATACAAGTGGCTCATTAAATGCTTTTTAAATTCATTTATGCAGCAACCACCTGACACCTGGGTAGTGCACTGGGAAGGCTGTATTTTATATGTATATGTAAGACTGTGAATTTTATTATAATTCTAGAGAACTGTAAATTTGCAAGGAAGAAGAAGCAGGCTCATAGTTACAAAAGGGGTAGAATTGGTTATATATCACTGAAGAAATAAGACCAGCTTCCCCTGGAGTATCCACAGGGATCACACCAGCTGGGAGCTCAGTCCAACGCTGGATTTGCCCCCTGCTCCATCAGCTCAGTGCCACTGGGCCACTGGTCCATTCCCAGAACAAGCTGGTTCTCAGAAGTTGGTTCAATAAGTCAAAGAGACACCAATTTATTCAATCAAATCAGTGCTCAGATTTGGGAAATCTTATTTTCCTCTGTATCCCCAGCTTTGCACTGACATGGTTTGTATTGGTGTCAGTGGGAGGAATCAAGTCAAGCAGTCAGGGAAAGAATCATAGAATTCCAGACTGGTTTGGGTTGGAAGGGACCTCAAAGCCCATCCAGTACCACTCCTGCCATGGGCAGGGACACCTTCCACTAGCCCAGGTTGCTCCAACCTGGCCTTGGACACTTCCAGGAATCCAGGGGCAGCCACAGCTTCTCTGGGAATTCTATTCCAGGGCCTCCCCACCCTCCCAGCCAGGAATTCCTTCCCAATATCCCATCTAGCCCTGCCCCTTCCACTGCCTGACCACCCTTCCAGGAAGAAATTCCTGAGGAAAAGGCTGCCCCAGAAACACCTGGCTCCTGCAGCAGTAGGTGAGGGACAGAGCAGTCTGTGGGTCTGCTCTGGTGGCACCTCGTGCTCAGCCAAGGGACAGCTTTGTGACTCTTGCAGCAATTCAAACCCAGGGATGATCAGAGAGACACAAAAAGCTTTGTAGTCGTGCTCGTGGTGTCCTTCCAAACCCCCACAGGGCCTTTGATTAGTTATCGGGTTCATTCCCTTATTCCCTCCAACTGCAGTGCACAGACAGGAATTCATTACGGGCTTTGGATTCATCTTAAAAACCACTGACAGAGAAAAGGCTTTGAGGCCAGTTCCTAATGCGTCATCTCCAAACTCCCACTGAACTTCCAGATCCCCTTTGAGGGCACAAAGTGTTTGAAAAAGTTTCCTGAGGTGACACGAAACTTTCAGTGTTAGAGATCTTATAATAGCCCCTGTTTTCCTGCTGGTCCCACGGGGAGATCTGAAACCATCAAGCAACAAGTCTGCCTGTTCGAGCCCGTGGCTTTTGCTGGATATTTCTCTGGCCTGAGGTGGGAAATTGTGGAGCCCCATTGTCCAGGAGATAAATGTGTTCTCCCTGGAAAGCCTTCGGAGGTTTTAAGAGCAGATTCCGCCTCGGAGTTTCATGTTCCTCTCCAGATCTCAAGCAATGGCTTCTGCTTTGAGGTTCTTTATCTTCCCTCACCCTTTCTTCTTTAAGGAGCAGTTTTTTGCTCTTCCTCATGCTGGAATGAGCCTCCAAGTGGGAATCTGAGAGCACAAAGGATCAAAGTGCAGAACTGACAGAAATGTCTGCGGGTTTCCAGCAGCACTGACACCACATCCCTGCCTTTCAGTGGCCCGGGATTGTCAGGGCACTGGGAAAGGTAGCCTTGGAATAACATCCTGGGCTCAGGCTCCATCCCTCTGGGCAGGTCTGAGTTGTCCTGATGTGAAGCATCTGGAGCTGTGAACATCACCTGTGCAGCTGCTGGGAAGGTAAAACCAGACCCAGCTCTATCCAAAAGGGAAGTTTGAGAAGTCCATGCTTTCCCCAGCAGAAACAGTTTTCTCAGAATCCACTGTCTGGATCCCATGTTGTGGTGGGAAGGTCCCACCAAGCCTGGGTGTCTGTGCATCCTCCTGGAGCACCACAGGATGTGGGTGCTGCTTCCCCAGGGGGGTTTTCCTCCTGTGAGCATTCCAGGTACACCATCAATCCACATGGAGCAAGCCAGGCCACCAGGCACCAGGGGAGAGAGCCCAACCCCAGAGAAAAGGGGGATCCAGCCCTTCCCACTGCCAAGCTCCATTCTAGGCACACAAACCAGAGCACAGCCCTGGGCCGGGTTAACACAGGTAGGAAGGGTGTTGGGATGGGAATCCCCAGGCCTGGATTCTTCTCCAGCAGCTTTGGGAAGCTCCCCAAGGAGGCTGAATGAGAAACTCCTGGGGAAGTGCAGATCCCTGCCAGCAGCACCTCCAGGTGCCCACTGCTCCAGGAAAGGACAGGGATCAATCCAGCTCCCTGGCATCTCTCACTTCCAAAGTGCCATCCAAATCCAGGATTTCCCTTTTCCTGCACTCAGGGATAATACACAGGGATGCTGGGCCTCCCTGACAGCTCTTCTGGCATCCAGGGAGAGCACAAGCTCGGGTCATTCAAGGTCCTGCCCCGTGGAATGAACATGAAAGGGGAGGGTTTCATCCCCTGCTGTTCCCTAGGAACACTCAGCATCCAGGGAAAAGGAGAGACTTTGCCAGGTGAAGACAGGAAGGAAACAAGCAGGGACTTGGGTTATAAAAGATCCATTCTCACATTCCCTCTCCAGCTGTCCCAGGGCTGTTTCCCTGTGGAAGGCCCTGTCCCAGGGGAGCAGGGGCTCAGCAAAGTGCTTTTAGCACTTCCAGCAGTGCAAAACCCCCGGGAAGTGGTGGTGGGGGGAAGAACTGCTGTGCCACTAAGGTGAGGATTAAAAAATACAGCTTTTGCCCATGAAATATTTAGGACAGAACACATCCATATTTATACTCCAATCAAACGGAATGGGAAAGTTCTTCTGGCAGCAGCTTTTGGAAACCAAAACAAGCCCAGCCTGACAACTGCTCTTCCAGAAAGGAAATCAAAAGTTTGGGGAGGAACAAATGTTCAGAGCACAGAGTTTGGGAACCACTGCCCAAGGCAGGCTTGGAATGCCAGCAGGAATGACAGTCAGCAAATCCAGAGAGCCCAGAGGCTTCCCAGCCCTGGAATGTCCAAGGCCAGGTTGGACCTGGGCTAGTGGAAGGTGTCCCTGCCCAGGGCAGGGGGTGGCACTGGATGGGCTTTAAGGTCCCTTCCAACCTAAACCATTCCATGATTCCATGATTTGTGGATACATCTGTAACTCTCTCAGGCTGTTTGGGATGCCTGGCCGTGGGTTTGGGGTGTCCGGCCATGGTTTTGCAGTGTCTGGCCATGGTTTTGGGATGCCTGGTCATGGTTTTGGGATGCCTGGCTGTTGTTTTGGGGTGTCTGGCCATAGTTTTGGGATGCCTGGCCATGGTTTTGGGGTGTCTGGCCATGGTTTTGGGATGCCTGGCCATGTTTTTGGGATGCCTGGCCATGGTTTTGGGTGTCTGGTCATGGTTTTGGGATGCCTGGCCGTGGTTGTGGGGTGTCTGGCCATGTTTTGGGGTGTCTGGCCATCAGGTTCCAGCCACTGATGTCACAGAAACGGCCCCACGTGGAATAAGATTCTGCAATTTTACTCCCTGTGAGTAAACAAAATTACTTCTTCTTAAAAATCCAAAGGTAACCACAGTCTTTTCAAACTGTGTGAAAGGAAGGGGAGTGGATCCCTGTTCCCAAGACATTAATCAAATCCTGGCTCAATTTAATGATGGCAGCAGCCATGTGCAGCTTTCAGAACATCCAAAGGGCTCCTGTTGGAGTTATTTGATCTCAGGCTTTTCGTTCAACGTTTTCAGAGACTGAAATGTCTGAGAAGCTTCATGTCCTGAATAGGGAAGGGATCACAGGACTAATATTACTATTTATTACTATTTTTCCCCCTCAAGCAAAGTTAAATTTCCTGCACAAAGACTCATGGTGATGTGAGGGACATAAACACCCATGTTTGGTGTTTTGATCAGGCACAGAAGAAAGCAAATCATGAGCTCGTCTCTCTCTGAGCTGCCAAAGTCGGGGATGATGCTGGGAAATAATGAGGTGGGGTTTAGGGATGAAGTTTGTGTGAAGGTAAGGCAGCATTCCAGCATTCCAGCGTCCCCCTCGGCTCCACAAACAGGCCTTTGATGAAACTTTCAGGAAGGGTTTAATTTTTCTCTTTTATCTTCTCCCACACTCTCCTCTGCTTCCTCAGAGCAGCACCCACTGAGGAGCAGAGGGTCCAGGAGGAGGGAGATCCCTCCCCAAGGTGAGAGGGGTGTTGGATATTCCCAGAGGGACCACAGGCCTGGCCCATGGACAGCAGGCACAACCAGCATCCTCGGGACAGAGCTTGCTCAGCAGGAGCTCTGGGTCTGTCCATCCTCTGCTCCCTGGGAAGGGCTGAGAATTCCCTGAGAGGAGACTCCCTCTGCAATGGCAATGGTGGCACTGCCTGGCAGAGGGAGGATGCTGCTTCCAGCCTTTCCTGGAAAGGAAAGGAAAAGCTTTCCTTCCAGCTTTCCAGCTGGAAAAGCTGTGCTGCCCCAGGGGCCAAGAGGTGCCTGGGCCCAGAAACCACCAGTCCTGGTGCTCAGGAGGAGATCCCAGAGCACAGATGTTCCTGTTGTCACCTACTGGTGGCCTTCACTTCCATAAACCCCCTTCCTCTGGAGAGCCAACTTGGAGTGTGTCCCTCTGCCCTGTGCCACAGCTGCACCTCCAGAATCTCCCTTTAATCCATATTTTCTGAAAAAAATTGCCTTCTTGGCTCTCTGCCTCCCACCAGGCACTTTGTGGAATCAGAGACTGGTTTGGGTGGGAAGGGACCCAAAGCCCATCCAGTGCCACCCCCTGCCATGGGCAGGGACACCTTCCACTATTCCAGGTTGCTCCAAGCCCCGTCCAACCTGGCCTTGGACACTTCCAGGGATCCAGGGGCAGCCACAGCTTCTCTGGGTAACCTGGGCCAGGGCCTCCCCACCCTCACAGGGAAGGATTTCCCAATATCCCACCTTGGACAAGGGATGGAGGACCAGGACAAGGGGAAATGACTTCCCACTGCCAGAGGGCAGGGTTAGGTGGGATACTGGGAAGGAATTCCTGGCTGGGAGGGTGGGGAGGCCCTGGCCCAGGTTCCCCAGAGAAGCTGTGGCTGCCCCTGGATCCCTGGAAGTGTCCAAGGCCAGGTTGGACGGGGCTTGGAGCAGCCTTGGAGCAGTGGAAGATGTCCCTGCCATGTCCAGACAGAAAACAGCTTTCCCTGAGGAACAGAACAGGCACTGGAGTCTTTCTTCAGGTAAGAAACAGAGGGAGCAGCTTCCAGAGCAGTTAATTCCAGCAGTGCAATGAAACCATTCCAAGGGGTGTCTTAGCAGGGCTGAGTTGTGCTGGGAAGGGTCAGGAGCAGGGAGGGAGATGGACTCCAACACACACACACTGGCACTGATCTCAGCTGCCCATCTCCAGCAGAGCCCAGAGCTGCTTCCCAACCCTGTCCTGGGAGCTGCACTGTGGGATTGCCCCGAGGATCAGGACTGAGAGGTCAAGGATGAGCTGCCCTCCCTCTTGTTCACATCTCCAACAACCCCCAGCAGCCACAGCTGGGAGGGGAAACGGCTGGAAACTCAGAACAGAAACTGTCTCTGTTTGGAATCACTGCCTGTTTGTGCTACAAGAGTACAACACCTTTTTTTCTTTATTGTTCTCCAGACACACTGTGGTCTCATTGAAAGACTCAGCAAAATGTGATATCACCCATGTGGAAAGTAGGAAAAAAAAGGAGTGAATTCCTTTACCGGTCTGAAAACTGCTGGATGTCTCTTCAACAGTTATTTTGGAAGGATTTGCTGGTGCAGGATCCCCTGTGCCCCATTCCCAGGTGTGAGTAATGAAATTAAATTAGAATTAATTTCAGACAGTCAGAACAAAGTGGTTGGGAAACACATGGCTGGGAAACCTCTTCCTGCAGTAACAGCTCCAGCGTGCAAAGGGAAGGATGAGGTTGGTCTCACACACCAAAAACTGGAATAAATTTCCCTGGACACTCGCCTTCCACATTCCTTTCTGTGCTCCCTGTTGTGCCACAATGCCCAGAACCCAGCACAGCAACGTGGGCAGGAAAATCTGGGGGAGGCCACATCCCCGTGGTTTTGGACACTTCCAGGGATGGGCACTCCACCTGGGCAGCCCCTTCCTATGCCTGACAACCCTTTCTGTGAAGACATTTTCCCAAATATCCCACCTAAACCTGCCCTGGAGCGACTTGGGGCCATCAGTGTTTGTGCCTCTCATGTCCAAGACACTTTAATGATAATATCAGTTATTGGTGTTGCTGTGATCGTCCTGTCATTACCAAAGGATTTCTTAATCCAGCTTCCTACAGAGCAAATCCCACCTTCCCTCTGGATGCCAACCAGCTCCAGAGGCAACAGTTAAACAGGTTGATGCCAACACTGAACCAAACTCATCCCCAGAGCCATGACTTGTCCTTTGCCCAGAGAAGCTGTGGCTGCCCCTGGATCCCTGGAAGTGTCCAAGGCCAGGCTGGAGCAACCTGGGCTGGTGGAAGGTGTCCCTGCCCATGGCAGGGGTGGGATGGGATGAGCTTTAATGTCCCTTCCAACCCAAACCAGTCTGGGATTCTGGGAGTCTGTAAACAGGCTGGCTCTTTGGGAACTGAGGAAATCACGGAATCTTCACAGAACCTCAGAGTGATTTGGGTTGGAAGGGACCTGAAAGCCCATGAAGATCCATTCCCACCCCCTGCCAGGGGCAGGACACCTCCCAGCAGCCCAGGGGACTCAGATATTCCCTCGACAAATCCCTGTTTGTCACCTAAATTTATGGATATGTGAGACTGTGGGGAAAGTGTTTCTTGGCTTCCACAGCTCGTACAGAAACACTATTTTGTTATTCATTAAATGTCTAAATAAATAATGCACTGCCGTGCTGCTCGGGAGCCTTTTTTTCTTCCCCCCTCATAATTTGGATATGAAAAGTTGAAAAATTAAAAAGTTTTGCAGCCTAACTGAGTGTTTAATCCTCTCTGCAAGCCTGGGTATGGGTTTCATACCTGCAGGCCCTGGTGCATAATTACCATGCCCTGCTCCCATCGTGGGGTTGCTCTGCAAGAAGGTTCTGGATGGCATCAGAAAACACCTTCCCTAATTTTAGTATGCAAAGTTCTAATTACAGTATGAATTTTTTATTTCTTAATTCTTCACCGTTTTTATTCACCCTCCGGGTACTGCAATATAATTAATTCTGCTTTACTTTTTTTCTAATAGATTTATGTGTATTATCATATATATTGAATTTTCAGCTCTGTAGCTTTTTTTCATTTTTATTGCTTCCCACACTGACAGTGTTCACTTCATTAAAAACATGTAATCCCTGAGCTGTGATCAAGACATAATTGCGCTTTTTTTTGTGTTATAATAACATGCATGTTTTTTCCTATTTTATTGCTGAACCCCTGTTATGCTTCTATGATTTTGAGCAACCTCTCAACCTGCAAGGAGATTCCAGGCTGGAATTAAGGCTTTGGGGGAACTGTGGGCTCAGTTTCCATGCAGTGAAATGTCCTACTCACAGAAAACAATAAAATAGTGCTTTTTGCCCTCTTAATTCCCTTGCACCATTCATGGAGTCCTGGAATGGTTTGGGTGGGAAGGGACCTCAAAGCCCACCCCCAGTGCCACCCCCTGCCCTGGGCAGGGACACCTTCCACTGGCCCAGGTTGCTCCAAGAATCATTCAACTCCCAGGAAAACCCACAGATGAAATCAGGGTTTTTACAGGACCTGGTTCAAATCTGGCCATTTGTTGCTTATTCTTGCTAGAATTTGATTTAATTCTGGCTCCTCTGAGCCTGAATTGTGTAATACCATCAATGAACTCCTCGTGCAGTTCTGTGCAGCTCTGATATAATTCTTTATATAATTCTTTAATTCTAACAAACATCACTCACACAACTATGGAAATTCTTGTTTCCAAAATCTCACAGACTTGTGCTAACCCCAGGACAGGTAATTGGTGAATTCCAACTGAGTGTTTGCCAGTGCCTGGCAGGATGGTGGGACAGGAGACAGGAGCTGAAGAGGGAGCAATCCATAAGCTGTGCCTGACAGAGCAGGCACACCCTGTCTCCCAGCAGGATTCCTGTGGGATGGAGGGTGATGGAGAGCTCCACTCACACACAAACCACACTCACATCCCTGGAATTGCTCTGGATCAGTGGGAACAGGAGCCTCCCCTCAGGAAATAATGAGCTCTGTAGCTGACACAGAGAGATGGGGATGGATTTGGGAGTGATTGGATTCTTAATCAGCCCATTGTATTTCCTTCTTGCTCCTCAATTAAAGAAGGAAGTGGCTACAAGATGAAGACACTTTTACAATGAAGGCAGATTGGTGGGCACTGGTATCCCACACAGATCACAGGGTGATCCATAAAAACAGGACACTTCCTGAGGCTCACAGAGACCAGGCCCAGCCAACTCCTGCTCCCAGAGGGATGATAAGGAGGGAACCTTTCAGCAGCACTGGCCAAGTGTGGACAAGTACAGAAACAGGGAGGGGCAGGTTGGATATTGGGAACAACTCCTTCCTGGAAGGGGCTGTCCAGCCCTGGCACAGCTGCCCAGGGCAGGGTGATTCCCATCCCTGGAGGGATTTCAAAGCCCTGTGGATGTGGCACTTGGGGACAAGGGGCAGTGGTGGCCTTGGCAGTGCTGGGGCTGGTTGGACTCCATGGTCTCAGAGGGCTTTTCCAGCCTGAGTGATTCCATGATCAGACTCATCCCTTTGCACAAGGTGAGCGGGGAAGCCTTGCAGAAAAAAGGGTTTGTCTTTCTGACAAGAAAAACCCAAACTCTTTGTGCCTTCCCTGAGCCCACCCTGAGCCCTCAGAGCCCCCTGTGCCCCTCCCAGCCCGAGCTGTGGGGGAGCTGCTCTGAGCCCACCCCCCAAAAGGGAGCTGGAGATCCTGGTCCAACCCCCCCTCTCTGCCTGTCCACCTCCTAAGGGAGCACCAGGAAACAGATGGAAAGTTCCAGCTAGTTCCAAATTCCTTTCACACTTCCTACATCACAGACACAACCTCAGTTGCCCAGAGAAGCTGTGGCTGCCCCTGGATCCCTGGAATTGTCCAAGGCCAGGTTGGATGGGGCTTGGAGCAGCCTGGGAGAGTGGAAGGCAGTGACCAAAGGATGAGAGTGGAGGTTCCAGCTGCCTCTTCCTTGGAACAGAGAATTCCAGAAGGAGGATATTCCATTTCCTTCAGATGTGTGAGTCTGGCTGGGAAAGGGCAGGAGGAGGCTGTGCTGGTGAGGGAGCACCTCGGTGGCAGGGAAGGACATGGGCTCTAATTCTGGATGGAAGAGCATTTTTGTCCTTTCTTTCCTGGTGCAAGTGCTCATGTTCTGAAAGCCCAGACACATCTGTCAGATGTGAGATTTTCTGCTTTGGTTATTCCGTAGGATCCCAGACTAGTTTGGGTTGGAAGGGACCTCAAAGCCCACCCAGTGCCACCCCCTGCCATGGGCAGGGACACCTTCCACTAGCCCAGGTTGCTCCAAGCCCCGTCCAACCTGGCCTTGGACACTTCAGTGTTTAACTTTGGGAACAGAGAGCCCATGGATTTGCCCAAGAAACCTGGATGACATCTCTCAGCAGACCCACAGGGCAGCCCAGGAAGGAATCCAAGGAGCCACTGCCACGGTGCCTGGGAAACAGCACTTGCTGGTGCTCTGGGATCAGGCACAGGTCCTGCAAGGCTGCCATAAGTGATAAATCTGCACCTTGCAGTGGGAAAGGTGACCCACTGCCAACCCTTTGGAATCTAAATGTCCTCCCAGGAGCCAGGGCTGTGCGTTATTCCCAGGAATAACCCCGGCAGCACCAAGGTTTGTGGAGCGTTTCAGTGGCCCAGAGATAATGAAGGATTTGTTCAGGGAACAAAACTGGAAACCTAAAAACCACAGCAGCTGAACCAATTATTCCAAAATCTGCCTCATTTATTTCATGGTGGTGGAGATTTGCAGAAAATTAACATAAGATGCAACTCCAGCAGCTTATGTGGAGCTGGGGAACACCAGGAAAAGCCTGGCTGTGGGTCTGGTGGAGCTGCTGTGGATAGGAGCCCTTGGCACTTCCACTCCTGGGTGACACAACTCTGGATGATGCTTTGCCCACTTTTTGGCCCTGAAAAACCACCTTAGTTGGATTGCCAGCAGGAATTGTGCCCAGTGTATACCCAGTCTGCAGGTTTCCTTTCCCATCTCTCTGGGCTGGGCTGCTCCTCTGTCACCAAAGTTAAAGCCTTGGATAGTAACTCACTCCCTTTTGAGGCAGATCCAACCCAAGGAATCCTTTGCCAGAGGGTATTTTATCCCTCTGGCACATTTCTAGGTGGGTAACACAGGACTACAGACAGACCTAGCTCCGAATTCCCAAAATCTAATCCCAGGAGCTATTCAGTGACACATCCAGTGCCCTCGGATTTCACAACAGCCCCTCTTTTAACCATGACAGGAACAACACCTGGATTTTAACTGCCAGTGATCCCAAAGATTCCTGTTTCTGTGTATTTTCTGACGAGCAGAGTGTGCACAGTTCTGCTGGAGGTGGCTGTTCTCTTTAAGAAGGGAACCTGCTGCTCCAGCTCCACAGAACTCAGCCCTGCCTCCTGCCCCTGCCACCTTCCTTGGATCAAACACAACCCCACCTCCAGCCCAGAGAGAGGTAACAAAGATGTGGGAATGAAATCCAGGGGGTGACAAAGATGTGGGAATGAAATCCAGGCGGTGACAAAGATGTGGGAATGAAATCCAGACTCAAAATACAAACGAGTCTAACACAGGGCTCTCCCCCCAGCAGTGTCTGCCATCCACTGATAGACTTTTCTCGGGTTTTTTTTACAAAATACCATTTTCAAACTCTCTGTGAAGGAGGACAGACTCTCAAACTGCTGCTTTGGCATGAAATCCCAGAATCCCAGAATCCATGGAGTGCTGGGGAGGGCAGAGAACCCAGCCCCACAGAGCTCACCCAGCACATCCCAGCAGTGCTCTCCCTGCCTCTGGGGAGGGGGAGGTTATTCCCAGACACTTCCTGGGATTCTCTGCCCCCTCCACCCTCAAGGCAGAGTAGGAGCCAATGAATGCTGAACAATGTGGGCAAAGTTCTCTCAGGTTCTGCTTTGATGCCAAAGCACTGAATCTGAGGAGTGAACCCATGTGGCTGCAGTTCCCAAAAGGGCAGGATGGAAGGGAATTAATAATTCCTCCTGCTGTTCCCAGCACTTCAGGAGGTTATTCCCAGCAAGACAGCACAAGGGTTTGAATTTGCTTCCAAAAAATCTTCAGCTGTCAAATTCCCCAGCAAGTTGTGTTAAGAAGAAAAACTTCCCAGGAAAGCAAGTGAAACCTTTTTAGTGCTGAGACAGAATATATGTATTTTTCAATCAAAAAGTCTTAAAACAGTGACAGAGCCACCAGGGTCAGAATAAAGCTGGTGTTTCTCCACTCAAGTGAGCAATGTTTCCTCTTTGATGTCTCTAAAGACACGTAGCTAGTCAGGATTGGATCTTCCCCAAGAATCCTTTGCCATGAATGTTTTAAACCAGTCACTGAAACCACAACTAAACCTCTGGATGTGGGGACTGGAGGTGCAAAATGCCAAGGCCACATGTATTAGGATTAATTCATGTCACAGACCATAAAAAGAGCACCAGCTGCAGAGCTGTTTGTATGGGAACTCACGGGAGAACAAAAGAGAGGCATTTTCAGGATGAGGGGACATTGATTTCCCCAGGACAGATCCTTTCCCTCCCGTTGAAGGATCTCCTACCAGCAGCAGATTCATGGGGGAACTCTTTGGTGTCTTCACCTCATCAGGCAAAGGAACCTGCTGGCCAGACATCCCTAAAAACCTGTTAAAGCTGTATCCACAAATCATGGAATCCTGGGATGGTTTGAATTTAGTTAAAGAAGAAGGATTTCAGTTCTGGTTAGAGAGACACCCCTTACCTGTTGAGGTGTGAAAAATCAGGAAGCTGACTCCATGGCATTCCTCTGCAGACCAAGGCCAAGCCATCCACAGCAAAGGGACTTTGTTGGGCTGGGACCACTGGAGCAGCACCTGGGAAGGATCAACAGATTCCCAGGTCAATTTGCACTGAATAAACTCCACATATAATAACACTCAGTAGTAACACTCAATCATATCATAATATTATAATATAAAATACAATGATATAACAATAACAACAATCAATAAACTCCACATTTCACATCTGAGAGCAGCTTTATTGTTCTCTTTTTCCATTCTCTTTCCTGCTCAGAGGCCACAATGGAAATGTTTAAGGAGAGTAATAACTTCCCTACACATCTATTGTCATACAAGAAGCTTATTTGAAACAGAAACTGTTACATTACATTCTAAAGGCAAATATGAACCAAACAATGAACAACAATTACTTGAGGCTGCTGATGCCATCTCCTGTAATCTTCTCTCCTGACTCCACAAGAGGCATTTTCTCTCCCTGACAACGACATTCCCAGTGTTCCAGGTCAGCACAGACTCTCTCCTGGTGCAGGTGCCTTCACCAGCCAGACCCAGTGCT